>NC_045745.1:28361143-28364197 GCF_008692095.1 Etheostoma spectabile
CCACTCCATCTTTTATCTTCCGCAGCCTTTTACTACAGGGCCTCTGTGGGCCGCTTTTGCATGCGACTGTGGGAGATCAGGGCAGAGAAACAGCCTATATCTTAAGTTCACATCTTATAAAAAGGATTTCATATATTAATGCGGCTCCTGGGTAAATTCTCTTCCTCTCTCTTAAGACATATCTACACTAGCACGTTGATGTGGTGTTTAAGCTAAAAGGAAAAAAGCTTATCAAAGCTTGCAGCTTTCGCCAACTTAATTGTGTGAGCAGGTCCACAGGTGTGCCTGTGTGATACCAGCGAAGCAGACAAGAAATGAAAACATAAATGTTTCATATCTGTGCTGTCAATCTTTACTGATTTTTTTTTTTGCGGTGGAACACCACCTCAAAAAGGCATTTTGTTATGCTCAAATCAATAATGAGAATTTCACCAAATTTCACTCAACAAGGAAATTGGACATCCTTTCATTTTCTAAAGAAAATGTGCAAACCCATTATGGGTATGATGCAGATTCACTGGTATGACACAAGAAATGACATTACCGCCATGACGAACATCTGATGTTCTGTATGTACTGGCAAGATGCAGCATGCACTAATAACGCCTTCAGCTATAATTAACTGCAGAAGACAGAGCACCTGCTATACTTAAACAAGAGCAAGTTAGAGTTTAGCTCACTGATTGGACTTTACTCCCAAACTCTGATAAAACCGATTTAGATCTGCCTAGAACAGCTGCTCATCCATATTTTGTCCAGCCTCACTTAAAACATCAGAACTGCAAGGAAAATTTGACTGTTGGTCAGTTAAGAAATTGCACTTTTATTAAATTCTTTACAACTGCTGTAAATATAACAATTAAAAAGATGCCAACCTGGAATCAGTCTACTGCCATGTTAAAGTTTTTTTTAAATCCTTTTTTTGTTATTTGGGGTGTTATTTTGTGTCTCTGGTGCTTCCACACGCATACAAACTTGGGGGAAAAAAGACTAAGCTGTAACCCTGCTGTTTTGAGTGAGATATGGTTTCTGAATATCTGCCTCAGTCTCCAGGTGAGCTGTTCAAAATCTGCACGACTTTCTACGTCACCAGCCGAGACGCTGTGGCTAACCGTAGCATGCAAGGACCAGCATGCTAGCTTGTTCTCAATGGCAAAACACTGCTACAACACACACCAATTCCCCATAATCTACAAAAGAACTACTCCCATGTCCCTGTTCTGCAGGTATTCCACAAGTGCCCCTGGTTTAGAAGAAGTCCCCAGCTAATCCTGCCTTGTACTGACCCAAGTTGGAGAAAGAGTTATCTAGCTGATGGGATCCTCAGCTAGCTACTGCGCATGTGCGACTCCCAACAAAGATATAATAGAAATGAGAAGTATCACTCACTGTAGCTAAAACAGAGACCCAAACACACAGGGTGGAACCAGGATCTGCAGCAATGTGCAGTTCAACAAAAAGATGTGTTTTTTGAAAATGAAACCACGTAAACCTATTCTGGTACAACCTTAAAATACAATTACGAACCTGAAAATAAAACAGAATACGGGCGCTTTAAGCTCTCAACTGTTACTTCTCAAATGCAAAAACATGTACTATGATCTCCCCTGCTCACACCGGCCTCGACACATCCTTAGGAACAGATGCTGTGAGTTACATATTTCTAAACTGAACAAAGCATCATGAAAAATGGTAAATATGTTCTGAATTACCAGCATGTGTGTTCTAAAGCCCCCAGCTGTGCTTCACCATGTGCCTTATTCACATTCAAGTGTTTTCATAACCGGACAAAAGGCAGGAGAACCCGGTACAAAAAAAAAAAGAAGAAAAACAAGTGCCAAAAAAGAAGACGAGGAAGACTGATGGTGTTCCTGTTGTTGCACAGTCTGACATTTTTTTTGTGGATGCTACATTATTGGAAAAGTTATGCTAAAATAATGTCCCATACTAAAATCATTTGGGATGTCTCAGTGTAATCAAATCAAGAACTTTCTCTTTTGTGTTTGCTTTTTAACTAATACTACTTAATAATACTTACTATACTGTGTGTGTAAGTTAAATTCACATATCCAACTATATCTGTAAAATGAAATGAGATTAAAAATTATATTAGATATGATTTCCACTTTCCCTGTACAAATAATATGACTCAACTTGTTCACAGTCAGAGCACCTCAAGCCACTCACTCCCTTCAAGGTTGCTAAGGACAAAAACACGTGTAAGGATTCATTCAAGCACTGCAAAAGTAGGAGGCTTGTATCAAACCAACATCTGCAAACACATCGAGAACCATCCACATTTGCTGGATCGGTTTCGTTCTTTTCTTTTGTGCTGAGCAACTTTGTAAAGAGATATGATAGAGCCTAATGCAATGCAATCTTGATAGTTTGAGTGTTAAGATATACAACAGCACAGCAGATATAGCCCAATGACTAATAGTGGGGAAAACAACACAGCTGACAGCTGCCTTAGGTTTGTAATCTCCTATTGCACGCCGACGGATAAACAATAGCACATTAGCAGCTCGGAAATATCAATTTCTGCAAGTATTTGCGTCAGGATCTTTGGTATGTCAATTATACTGTCAAACACTCATCCGATTACAAAATGTCAAGAAAAAAAAACAAAAAAAAAACACAAAGCTTCACTTTGTTCTTTATTATGATGAAGCCATTAGTTATCCCTTTTATAACAGGACTATTAGCATCATCAATATACTTCAGGTTTGGGGGTACAAAATACATGGCCATGGAAACAAAGACAATAAATCATACACACAACTAATTGTTTCATTAACATTAGACAGGAATGCAAATTTCATTTGTCTCCATATCTTTTTAAATATAGACTGGGTAAACGTCCACGTCCAATTTGATTACGATACTAGTCATTACAAACTATTTATTTGAGGCAACCTGGTGGCCTAAGGTTTTTATGACGCCGACCATATAATCACAACGTCCCCGGATCGAGTCTGGCCAGGCCTCTTTCTCCCTTCATTTCCTGTCAGCTTTCAACTGTATGCTATCTAATAAAAAGGCAAAAAAAAAAAA
>NC_045745.1:28364207-28383860 GCF_008692095.1 Etheostoma spectabile
GTCCCCCAGAAATACGTGAACAAATTTGGAATGAAAATCCACTTCCACAACATATAGATTGTTTAGGAAGGACACTACGTGAAAGAGGTAATTGTACATATTTATATAATGAAAAAGTAAAGGTTTCACATCAAGCCCGATTGAATTGCCAATTAGGTAAGGACAGACGGGCAACAAGTTAAGAGAACTTTGCTGTGCCTGTATACCAACGCCACAATTCAGAGAAAATGATGATTGGATGGCAGACCTTAAAATGTCACTGTTCAGTTTTCAAGGTGAGGCACTGTCAGATCGGACAAGTATGACATATTTATCCAAACATGACCTATTGCCTTCCAGAAATGTAATACAACACAATTATTTCTGTAGAGAAATTGTGATTTTTTACATTGCATACCACTTAATATGATTCAGGGGAGCAAGACAAATTTGTGTTTTTCCAGCATAATACATAAGAAAATAAACAAAGAATATTCTACATTTTGGTAATGATGATATATAGAAACTGTCAGACGAAAGTTTAGTAACTTTAATATGAGGAAAAAAAAGTATGAAAGACCTTTTTCTTAAGGGTGAAAAAAACAACATTGAAATCAATAAGTCAGTAGCAACAGAAGCAGAGGTGGTTTGAGACTGCGCTGTGGTGGACAGAGACAGACATTCATTTATTGTCTTTTGTTGGAAATTTATTTTCACATGAGGTCATAAAGTATATATGTATATATATATATATATATATATATATATACACACACATACACACACATACATATATACACACACACACATTCTGTCAAGCTGTCAAAGATGTTCATTCCAAATGTCAAGCTTGAAGTTCTCAAACTGCCCTGGATTCTGCATAAAGCATGTTTATATCATTACCCTTCCAAACAGCTCCTTAACCTGCTTCTACGTACTCCACTCTTTATACATTTTTGCGACACCATTGTCGTACTTATTGGTTGTTTCACTGCCAAGAACCTTGTCTTCTCTCTATAGTATATTCACAACAGAGGGACCACTGTTTGTCCTTATCAGCCTTATGCCCCTAACACATAGCAACACTAAAGCACTACTAAAGCACAAGGTTTAAGTGATACACTGGCCCACCTGAGACTTGAAATAACATAAGAAGCAGGATCTAATAGGTTGGGGTTGGGAGAGGAAACTTATTCTCAACTCCACTGTCTTTTTCCCCCATAATGTATTTTGACTGTGTTATAATGGTAAATAACTCAATTTTAGACCAGTAGAAAAAGTAAACCCCTAAGCCCATTTGGAGAAGTGACGCCTCCATCACTGAGCTGTTCTGAAAACTGTCCAGAAACCTCAGAGCCCCGTAATAAAAAAAAGATCAGCCACAGTACTAGGAACTAAGCAGGTGAAATAACGGAAAGGTTCACTCTCCAACAAAAAGCAAGGTTTTCAGATCTGTGCTAAATACACTTGAGCTCAAGAATACACGTTACAATAGACAATAAATCCTAACTTTATTTATTTAACAATCTTTTTGTCTTTGAAAATCCTTAAAAATATTAGAAAAATACTAGAGTTGCCTTTAGCCAAGGTAGCACACACAGTACGTTTCCTCAACATGTACTATTCCATTTCCAAAACTATGCTGGCATATCTGGATATTACCACCTACCGAGCAGAAATCCCAGACAAACACAATTTCAGCTGAACCCTGTCTCATCCATCACTACAGACATCTCTCAAAAATGACTAGCATCTTTAATTATTCATCTACTGACACATTTCAAAAGGGCAAGAAGAATCCACATTAGTTCAAAGTTTTTCATGAATCAGATGCATGTCTGTGGATCATTTGCCTTATTTATGCATGCGAGTTCAGACATTTCTTTCTAACCTAAAAATACATTTTTTTTTTAAAAAAAAGGTCATGGGATTGCTGTTACACGGCTGCATTTACATTACATCCAATTATTATTTCACATTACAGTAAGCCACTAGTTTGAATAACATTTGTTGTTGTTGTTACTACAAATACAAAACTGTTTTTGTCATCAGGGCAATCTTTTTTTTGAGTGGAAGTGTTTCAAAACTATTTTTTTCACACCTCCAGTATTAGTGCAAATCAGGCGTGATACAATGCAATACCTGCTGGGTCAAACAGTAGCGAGGCAGCGGGCCTGAGACAGCACGCCCTTCAGTAGAACATGAGATATGTGCACACCGCACACATGTGGCTGCAGCGAAGAAGGGGGTGTGTCCGCCCCATTCATCGAGAGAAGTGAAAGTGAACACATATGATATTCACCCTGGAGTTGTGTTCTATTGCTAAGCTTAGTGTTGAAGGGACCATCATGCATTTAGCCTTTGTGCATGACCTTGATCTACACAGCCTGTCAACCTACGAGGTGTTTACCCACAAGGCTTTTAGGCAGTTAAAAGTCAGACAGTTAGGACAGGGGGGTCTCCACTGGCAGAACAGCAAACACTTGACAAGTAATAACACTTATGTAAGTGTACATGAAATTAACTCACCGTCTTTGAGTCTAATTCGTGGTGTTGTTGAGCTAAGACTTTATCTACACTGGCAGCATCTGTAAACGTAACGAACCCAAATCCTCTGCAAAAAAAACACACAAAGACCAAAACAACAATGTTAAAAATGCATAAATACAAAAATACAGAACGTTAATACTTGCAAATATAAAATGCTAAAAATAAAATTACATATATATAGTGACTTGCCACAATAAATTGCATACAAGTAGGCATAATAGTCCTATGACCTTAGTATTTTTACATTATTTCTGTGTAAATGTATTTATAATCCACATTATGGACGTCCTGTAGCCGATTTGAATCACAAACTGGGGACACTGCTGATCATTATTTGGTATGTTACAATATGAGACGACACTACACCAACATTGTGGTGCAGTCACAAAGTCAATGTCAAATTGCATTCGGCTGCAGCTTTACAGCAGTGAGCATTTAAGCTTATCTGGCTTGCTGTGAAACCACACGCAGGCGCGCGCGCGCACACAGGGACACACACGAACACATGCGCGCGTGGACACAGAAACACACAGACACGCTGGATTAATACTAAACACGGACAAAGTAAGCGATATCGTTACATGCACTGCGAAGGAAAAGTAGAAAAGCCCTATATTTACCTTGAGCGTTTTGTCGTGGGATCTCTCATCACCATACATTCTCTTATTTCTCCGAATTTACTAAAATAGTCTCTAAGGCTGTCTGTGAATAGAGAAAATATGTCGGGTCATTTGACAGAAACATATGGGCATGCTGTTGTCACTGTATTTCAAAAAACACCCCGCGATGCGCATAGGGGTCGAATAGAGGACTTCAGATGGACGGAGATCAAAAATAACATCGTGCACACACACTAGTGAGATATCCCATACAGTACACTACTGCACAGTGCACATTAGCACATACACCGCCAGTAGCTACACCGAGCACTCAGTCACAGCGACAAAACAACAAGAAATACAGGACACGGTGTAAAAGAGAATAACAGTCTCACCTGGTGAGGTTTGCCAGCTGAGGCCACCGATAAACATTTTACTGTAAGGGGAAAACACAACAGAAGTGAGTCCAGATGTCAGTTCGGCCATTTTGACGACTAACTACTTCTAAAAGCGACCTTAAAGGATAAAGGAAGACTAGGAAAACACATTCGCGCTTAGTAATTGTAGTCTATCTACATAAAAGGGGGAGGCCACTCGTGCTACAAAGCTGAGGTCTTTTAACTGAATCTGGAAACAGACCCGTGCACGGTTTAAGTGCGTAACGTTACTGTGGGGACGAATCCAGCACGGCAGTCGAAGTCCTCTTTAAGATGTTGTAACATGGGGAAAAAACGTACCTTTGGAATAAATTTTGAAAGATTCTTACCCCGGGTCATGTTGTGAATCATTTAGGCTTCCGGATGTGGCTTGACTCCCGTCTCCTTCCATATCTATTTCAAACTATAGGCTGGGACTACAGTAACAGTGACAGACACACACAGATACGGCAGGAGATATGCAAAGCCCCGCTATGAGAATATTACTGAGCCGGGAATGAAAGCGTCACACGTGGGATCAGCTCAGCCCCCTGCTCCCTCCTCCCTCTCTCAGCACGCTCTACCTTGGCCCACCGGGGGCGGAGCCTGCCTCTGTCACCTAACCAATCCAATTGACGTCAATTCAGGCAATCTGCAAACCAATCCTCCGATTTGTCATTTAATTAAGCACTAAGCCACTAGAGGTGAAAGTGGCTTATTGCTCTTCTAAATCAGTGGACACATACCATAAAAAAAAAAAATCTTTGTATAAGAAACGTTCTTCTTAATTAGCAATGTTTATATATTAGTGTTCAGCTGACAAGTAAACCTTTACAAAGCAGCAGCGTGATTAATTACAATATGTTATTATTCTTCCGCCATGCAGTATAGTCCCTCGGAAAGGAGCAAATAAAAATGGGGCAATTCCTATTTGCATATTAATAATTGAATGATCCTAATTGTTACCCCGCACAATTTTATTTTTTTTAGCAGATTTTAATTCAGCTAAAAGTTGCATGCAATGTGAGGCAATATGTATCGTGCATCACCAGTCAAATGTCATCTGTAATGCATGCTGATTAACAATAATTGAATAATAACAACAATTATTGAATTTTTTCCCCACCAGAAATACTGTATCATGTTTTAATGGTGGCAAACAATATTATGGCAAAGTAATTTTCCAATAAGAGGTGATTTTTGGTTAGTGCATTTCAGTGCCCATTTAACGGTACTTCCAGCTTTAAACATGATAAATACATGTATGCTATTACACCAACAGAGCAAGTCTGTATTTTTGTTGATATCACATTAAAAGATGTTGCAATTCATATTTCAGATACAGCTTAGAACATGCAGAAGATCAGATTTTGAAATGAATTAAAAGGTGCCTAACTTAAGGCGGTGAGGTGTGCTGATAATATCTCCTGAGCCACAACATCTGCGTTCAGATCCTGTGGAAAAGGTCCCCGAGCATGACACTGAATCTTTGCGGCTGACCCCGAGGTCTGACCTATGACTGTTGCATTCATTATGGAAGCCAACGCAGACTTATCCTGTGGGGATCAATAAAGTATGTTATCCATACATGCAGTGGAGTAATTGTGAATGTTTTCCATGTAATGAGCTGCCAGCCCTGCTTCCTGCCCGATGTGCTGTATGTGGAGATAAACTGCCTCTGCCCCGCATGACCCCAAAGAAGAAGAAGGATAAGAAATAAAATGAACCTGCATGACATTTGTGGTGGGAAAATCGTTTTTTGACACACATTGTTTGCACAGTAGGCAATCAATAGAATTTAAAAAAGAAAAGTGCATGTACAAACAAGTCAAATTATGTTTACATTATGTATTATACATTTGTTTGTATCCACGCCACATTACAGCTCACAGAACTCAGACAACACATTCTGTCTAAATACAGTCATTCAGCTTAGGATGAGAATAATTACAACAAAACAATCCGAGCTCTGCGTGAAAAACCTGACTAGTGATCCTATTTCATTATTCCCATTCAGTGAAGTTTCATGAATAGGCCTGCCTGTGTGTGATGTTGAGGGCACTACCAGAGTTTCCTATCTAGCCAGGCAGCACATTTTTTGAAACAATGTAAACTTCCTTTTTTTTTGTTATTTGAATCCATATAACAAGACTTTTGACAGTCCAACAGCTAAAACGCTGTCATTAGTTAGAGGACACTCCACATCGCAGTTGTCTGTGTCTGTATAAAGGCAAATGGTGGTACTTCCTTATAGCACAGTGTCAAAGAAAATGGAAATGTGACACCTTGTGTGAAACACTATTCCTTATTCTTCCTTCTATGAACTATTGTTCTGTCCCATGCCATTTGGTGGTATATTACAGATTATTATAGTGTTGCATTTCCCATAAGTTGTCAAATGTGTGACAGCGTCCTACAGCATATGATGTGAATGTGAAAAGAATTGCATCCACTCATGCAGCTGCAGAGAGAGAAGAGAGTGAGGGAGCTTATAAATTGATGCAGAATGTGAGCTCTGAGGAACAACAGTTTTACAAGCGATCACAAGATGTGCAAAAATTTACAGTGGATTTAACACATGAAATGCAACTTGTTTTATGCTCAACTAAAATCACCAGAGACCCAGGTTTCACAGCGTGGTTGTGAATTATTTTGCTTTTTGAACGTTGTTATCATGGCCCAGCTTTTTACTGCTGTTATACCATGAAGAGAGCAAAGTCAAACGTGAAAGAAAAGATACATCAGGTGTGACGTTTTACAATATCTGATCAAGGACTGGGAACAGGGTCTGAACCCAAAACTGATGCAAAAGCAAACCTATTCTATTTATTTCAGCCAAATCTCTAGTAAATTTCCAGTTCAGGATTTCTTCAGATCTTTTAGACACTGATTGAAGTTGAAAAATGTATAGATTTTTAAATAGAGCAGTGTTCTCCTTTAATCTGAGCAGCCACCACTGCCTGATGAAAGTGCCTAAAATGTTTATCCTTCTTTAAGCAAGTTTAGGCGCTGTGACAGCAATGCTTAAAGAGCAGCTGAGCGTTTAGCATCGAGTGAGGAGGAAAGAGAGAGGGGTTCTATTTTTCTATGTACAAACCAATTCCCTTGAAACTGATGCCGATCGCACAGTAACATCATCATGGCTTGGAAGCATTTATAAAGGTGACAGCTGTTGAAGCTGTTCTGATTAACGAGGGGATGAGGAATTTCAAGAAATAGACACCTTTTTATACCCTGCGTGCTTTGAACTCATCGGGGCTGAATCATAATTCACCATTCACTTTAGAATGAAGGAAAATGCAAAGGTTTCTGACATTATATTGTTGCCACTGTAGCTTGTATTCAGTGCTGAAAGATGAACCGCTTCTCAATAGAGAGGAAACTCAGCATGCAAAAAAAAAAAAAGAAGCTTGTAACTAACCGAGCCTTTGCATGAAAACTGGAGGATTTGGGGATCGAGAGAGAAGTCAAATTGATAGTGTGTGAAAGAGCTGAGGGGAAAAAGAAAGTGAGAGAAGCAACAGTGGCTGGCAATGTTATGAGATGCTGTTTTGAGAAGAGGCATCCTGTTTCCTGTCGCAGTAATCATTTTACACCCTCAGAATCCTCACTTGACCTTGGAGAAATTGTTTTTGGATCATGCATAAACCCTCTCCTCCACCCAGATTCCTACGTATAATCTGTGCATGAACGACAAAATATATTTGAACCTTTGAATGCCTGGAGAAAGAAATAAGGGTGATGAATATATAGACATGTTCTAAAGTGAAACTTAAAAACTACAGGGATTTAGATTCTTTATACTTAGTTTGCATAACTCTCACAGAGGCTCACCATGTGTTTTAAGCATGTGCTGACATGTGAAAGAATCCAATATTATATCAATCCAACACTACGAGATAGCTCAACCCAAATAACTAGCACACATTTGTTTGGGATATTATTCAAACACTCCTCAGAGGCTGTTGATGTGATCCTTCTGGATTTTGTGAATGATTTCACATTGACCACAGTGGATTGAGTGATCTCTGCTTTTCTCAGGAGGGCCTATTACAGTGGAATTCAGAATTCAGGGGAAAGCTGTGGAAAAGGCTGCAGATGTGAACAAATTGTCTCCCTCTAGTGTCCTCTGCTTTCTGCGTCTTCTTTGTTGAGCTAAAGCACCTCTCAGACTGCAGGGAGAGAGCCAAACTGAAACATGCATAATTGACAGTCCTATTTCAGGAATTAGCCACCCACCAAACTGCAGCCTACCTGCTCTGTCATCTTGCCTGGAATAACTCAGCATCTTCTAAAAGTCTATTCCTGCCATATTTAATGGTAAACTGATGATGGTAAACGTGGATTTGTATGTTTCTGAAGGATGGTGTGTAAAAATGTTGCCGACTTGTCACTTGTATGGGAGGATCACCGGGACTGTGAACAATTGTTACCACATAGAGACGTTGTTTGAAGTCAGATCAGTAGGAAGGATGTTCTGGTGATGAGTGATTTCTCTCTTTCATTATGCCCTCTGTAACCACGTAGATGAGTTAATTAAGCGGTGCCAGAGGCTACGCACTAGCATTCCAGGTAGATGGGCCACTGTGATTTTCTGACATCCACATTATTAACAAAATGAAACTTTAATATTGACACATGAATATGAGCCACCGCAAAGCCTGATAATTATCCTCGCAAAATGCAGCATTCCCTTGTACCAAGTGCACAAAAGTACCTCAAGGTACCACGACATAGCTTGTAGTACTCCAGAGAATCACAGATCAGAACACAGGAGTTTTTCAGATAGACTCTAACAGCATACATTTCTGTTTTAACAATATACTAGACCGAGCAAGTGGATTTGCATTTTGGACCTCAGTATTATAAGACAGACCATTTGCATGTGGGGCTCTTCAGACCAATCGGGCTCCAACACAAGTGAATGATGACGACATCATTTACCTGCTCCACTGGGCTGGGAGATAAGCTCATGCCCCTGCTGCTCCCTGGAATGTTCTGGCTGCAGTTTTGTACGACTCCAGAGAGAGCTGTGTGTTACAGATGATGACAAGTGGCATTAAAGCACGGCGAGGAGCCATCCTATCACCTGTACAGTCAGCAGCGGGGAGAAAGATGTGCATGTTGGTCTTTTGGAGAGCTTTGTCAAGACAGGAAGTTGTAAATGTAGGTGCAATGTAAGTTATGTCAATCTTTTGTTCTTTGGATTGGTTAAACATTTTAAATTGAACATTGTTTCTGAAGTGAGCTTCATTTTGATCTCCCCGAATCTACTTTTTGTCCACTGCCAAAGTACATTAAAGCCCATTTAGCTGACATCCTTTTCAGGACAGCTGGGCACCATGCTCTCTGGTTTATCATGCAAATTTACACCACCCTTACGATTTCCTCTGTACAACGGTGTTAAGACACACACGTTCATGCCGCACAGCTGCATTTGTTTTTGCAATACCGACCAACTGAAACACAATAAGACAACGGATTTCCAGCCCCAAGAACTCTTAAACCCAGTTTTATTCACTTTCTCTGAGTTTGTTTATATGAGTGCATACGCCTCCGGCCTTCCTTTTAAAATCTTCCAGGGGCAGAATGGCACAGTAAGCAGGCCTCTCTGGACACACCGGCTAAGTGGTGTTTTCTGTCTTCTGGCTGAATCTTTGCTTTCTACCAGCCTTTTCTCTCGCTTTTCCTTTTTACTTAATTCCCCCCCCACCCCCACCCCCCTAACTGGCTGCCATCATATATTCTCTCGGTTGCAAACCACTTCCTATTCTGCAACCACCAACCTTAACACTGACCTTGCCTTGTCTGTGCCATTGAGACGAGAGCAAGAGATACCATTTCCCCAGCTTCCCCCCCCCCCCCCCCCCCCCCCCCCCCCCCCCCCCCCCCTGCTGCAGGGTTTGATTTTTTTTCCCCTGTCTCATCAGTCTTTCGGCTGCCTGAGTACGCCTTGTTATTTCTTCCAGATTTCTACACGTTTCGCTTTTCAGCTGATCAGTGCACAGACTGGAAAACATTGCTCTTGGCTCAAAGAGAGGGCGAGCCTCGGCATATTGACCCAAGCTGTCAATACAGATTAGGTTTATCAGATAAACTTTATCTGCAACATTTGAGCGTCCTTTGGTAGGGAACCAGCCTAATTCTGGGGCACGATTGATAATGTGACGCAGGCTCTAAGGACGCCGAAATTGGCAGCCATTGTTTTAGCCATAAGCAGGCTGCAGTGACCTTTTCAGGGCATGTTAGTGTGCACCAGCATATGTGTGTGAGTTTTGGTTTATAGTGATGGTCTACAGGTTTTAGATGCATTTTATTCAAAATCTGAATATCAGTTGCATGTTTGGTATTGAATTATCAAGTCCTGTCATTTATTATGTATTCTTGTTTAATGTGTTTGTTTGTATGTACAGTATGCACCCAATCACCAAGGCAAATGCCATGTAGTTCCATTTAATGTGGCAATAAACTGCTTTCATATTCATATTCTGATTCTAATTCGGATTCTGATACTGATTCTGATTGCAGTAAACTGAAATATTTTACTGAGCACATATTTTACACTCCAAAACACACTGTTTTTTGTGCATTTTAAACAGTAGTGAATTTCTTTCTAAAGCTCCTTAAGAATATGTCAGTAGCAAATGGTGTCCTGGTGAAAAACACATTCTCTCTAAAAATGGTCTTTAGCTGTAACGTTTTGGTTTCACTGTTCATTTCTGCCCTACCACCACAAGAGGGCACTTAGAGCACATGTAATGATAATAGGAGCTGATGTCATAATTGTGCCTTTGTCTACGTGTGTATTCACGGAGGTGGTTCGAAGTGACACGTCTCTTGTGTTCCTTTTAGGAGTGGTGAGACTAAAATCACACTCAGGTTCACCACCTACAGTGGCCTTATGGCCTCTTTCAATTGAAGGGATAGACTGCGTGACTTCCACTGCCTGTTAAAGACAAAATACTGGCCTGTTTTCTAGACTCCCTGTTATTTCTGTATACAGTCTCCGAAAAAAAGGTTCAGTTCCAATCTAACTCAAATAGCTTGGTGGTGAGCCAGCTTTGTAAGCAGTGCTCTTCAAAAAGCAACGCACACACACAAAGATGCATAAAAGTAACACCCACAAAGATTGCCTGCAATCGGAATGTAATATGCTATATGTTCTTGAAATGTATAAAGCTGATGGGGACTTATGGGAACGTACGAGAGAGACACAAGAGGGCAGTGGGGTTACTGGGTACATGAAGCACACTGAGAGTGAGGAGTCTTATTTTGAGTGTGGCTGAGAGAAAGAAGGCAGCTCTCTCAAAACAAGCCCGGGTGGAGAGATGAAGAAGCAAGGCATTGCAGCAGTAAATGATCCTAGCCTTCTACACCTTGTCAGTTATTAGGAGAAGCCAGAAGAGAAATCTGACATTACTTTGTGTAGTCTACAGAGGAAATAATTGGCTAGCAAGCCAGCTCACTGGCACCTATAGCACTTTGAAGAGATGTTTTAAAGAAGGGACAGCTAAAAGAAGGGAGCCACAAAGTAAATAAAATATATCATGTATTTGTCAAGGATTAGAAAGTATTAATGCTGCAATTATGGAAACTAAAAAGAACAATTCATTTAGTGGTTATGTTGTTTGTCTTCAGCTTGACAATTAAAACCGATATAAACCAAAACGAATTTCTAGTAACTCTAACATTTCTTCCTGGCAAACATCTGTTTTTGGGCAAATATGAACCACAACAACAAATCAATAAAACCCAAATGGTGCAAAATGAATCACTTCACATGTCCCATAAACAAGGTCAACAGATGAAAGTAGCTGGCTGGCAGGTTAATAGTGCTTTCTACTGGCAGAAATGTAATAATTTAGAGGATTAGTTGGATTAAACTCAATAAAAATAATAATTTATAAGTGATTAAATCATTATGCAAGTTAAAGGAGAAACTGGGACTTGACGGGAGAAATGAAAGTTCACTGTCTTTTGAGACTTGAATCGTGCTTAAAGAGCACCAACCACAAGTAACTTTCTGTTTTGGCTTTCTAAGCTATAAATACACAGAATTTATTCCGCAGGTGTTCGAGTGTTCAGAACGAAGGCTGGTGCGCAGATTCAATGATCAGTTATTTTCAGAAGTTCACTCTGTGTGACTTCTATTACAGTGAGTGTATTCAGTAAATCTTAAGAATTATATCTATTTATCCAGTTAGCATTTTTCTGTGTCAAGTAAGAATTTTTCACAGAAAGGAATGTATTTTAGTTTCAATTTCAATGCATTTCTTTACTCAGTTAGCTGTCCAGTTATAATTCATGGCCCGACTGGCATTTCATCACTTATACCTTCACAGATCTATGTGAGATTTTTTCACTTCTCTTCAAGACATTGTTAAAGAGCATGCACTTCTGGGCTGTTCTCTGTTCCACAACACATGCAATGTACTGATCTTACATTTCTTTTTTAGAAATGATATGTCAGATTTATTGCTCAATGACCCACAGATAAAAATGTGTTTTTTCAAGGTGATTTGCAGCAGTGATTAACTGTGAAGCCAGGTCTATCTGGAATGAGTGTTGCTTAGGCTACATCTACACTACTACGTTTTGGTTTAAAAACGAATATCTTTTACTAAGATAAGGCCTCACGTCAAAAATACTGCGCCGCTTTCGAGCCCCTAAAATGGAGGCATCTGGAAACGCAGCTGCCCTCGTTTTGGTTTCGAAAACTCCAGGGTTGTGTTTGTAGTCTGGAAAGGGAAGAAACGAAGACCTTTGGAAACGATGATACAGGTCAATCAGTCTTATCGTTAGGCAGGCCATACCTTTCAGTGACAGTTCCACCTTGTTGTAGGTATTACTTGTTGCCATTGTTGTCATTTTCCCAAAGTATTTTCTGTATTTTCAATTTATACATCTAGGGTAATATTAGACAAGTTGCTTTCTGTTTACAACGGCTTTTGCATGCCCAATGTATACGAAAGGTGGTGTGATATGCGTTGTCAGACGTTCATGGAGAACATGGCGTTTTCAAGTGCAACTTGGATGATCCGAGTTTCCGGTATCGGAAGTTGTTGTCCTGACTTTGGTGTGTTCCCAAGTCGGGAAGTTGATAATTTGCAACCATAACAAAAAAAACTGAACAGAGCCTGCCCTGCACACATATCCACACGCTGCCCATCAAACGACCATCAATGTAACTCATAAATGCGGCTTTTATTAAAACTAAAAGTCTTCTTCAATGTGTCGTAACTACTAAAGCGTGAATAAGTAGGCTACTGCTTAGTTACGGTGGGGTATCTCACGTTAAAAAATATCTTCAGCTAATGTAGACTTGTTATTGAGGGTTAAACACTGTACTAACGTTAATAAATAACTATTATAATTAGTCACTCTACATGGACACTAGCTAACGGTGATACCATATTAAAAAATTATATTTTGGCAAAAAGTTACACTAAAATATGTGCAGGCGTTCACGTGCATTTTCCAACTCGGAAAACCGAGGTTTTACAATGTGTCCGACACCACGTGAACGCAGCACCAGTTGTGCTGCTTTTGTGTCAAAACGCTGCTTGGTAATGAAAACGTTGTAGTAAAGATGGCTGATTCTTCCCTCAATAAATACACTTCAAAACAAATATATGCCTGCCAGTTATAGCTGAATAGGTCACTGTTTAATGAGTTGGATTTTTTTAACCTTGTTTTTTACATTTTGAACTTCAGCCTTAAGGCTGACACCATAGAAAATATGGCTGACACCTGTGTCAAAGATGCGTGGGATATGTAGATGTTGACCACTCTCCACTGAGAAGCTATTAGTGAAAACACTGTTTAAAAATCCATCAGAGTAGGATAAAGAAAAATGTAGGGTAAAACTGTTTCAAAACATCATCAAAAGGTGTACATATCTCATCAGTTTTATTTGACCATACAGAAATTGCGTGAGAAAGTGATTCCCCGGCTGGCACTGTATTCTTCTTAAACTGTCAAATGCAGCTTGCTGTGCTGCCCTTTCTACCCTTTTGTCACCTTTCAGTACCATATGCTAAAGGTATATCTAAAACGTACAAACCCATAGGCTGGCACATCACTGTTATCTACTCTTAATGCATTCGAGATTGGAATATCTTAACATTTCATATAAATAAGCTGAGAATGTCTGTGCTTTTATGCTCTGCGGCAATATAGCAGTAAGTTAGCATTCCTGGAACGTTCAATCACCATGCAGATCATTTTCACGAGCGTCACTGAATCATGAAGGACACTTAAGTTTAAGATGTGATCAAAATACAGAAGCAGTACTTGGCACTGAGACTTTGTTAAAGATAGTGATGCAACATTGTCCATTCGTTTCCCCTCCACTCCACAGAACTCTGTTTTTTTCCTGTCATGACCAGTTTCTTACATACACCATGTCCTCATCTGGTAAGTGATATAGTTTGTTAAGTGAAACAAGTAGGCAGGCATCAAGGACACCTGTGCAAAAAGGCAAAAGAATATAAATAAATTAAGATTTAGATATTAGAGTGTAATACCTTTTTGAAAGCCAATGCATTGAAATAAATAAAAAAATACTTGGCCACAACATGACCAAAGCAACAAAAGCTAGATCCTGCCAATAGTTGCAGAATAAATGGGGAAAATAAAACATGCAGAATCATTTTTAGATTATTATGGGTACTGGACAGAATTGAAATGGGTAGACTTTAGGTGCAGATGAGAACGAGGCTGCGTTCATATTAAACTAGTACCTGGATGTATAGTGCCATCATGTGCTTAGCCATACTCATTACAACGTTGTTTTTTTTTATTCAAGTGGAGGCTTGTAAAAATGTTTTTAGAAAAGATGATGCATTGTGTTTTAACTAATCATCATAAAAGTAACATCATAGCATGTTCAGAATAGCAGGAATGGTTAAAGATGTCATGACGCGTTTGTGTTGTAAATGGCCTTTTGCTAAAATAGATGGTAATATGCAATCATGACAGTACTACAACAGTCAACAGTTTTGTGTGTGTGCCCTATTTGTTTGTGCTGTGAATGCATGGTTTTGTCTTTCAGAGGACTTGTTGCAGAATGACAGACAGAAGGCCCAGCCCGTGTAGGAAAGGGAGCGAGGAGCAGACAGCAAGAGTCGGGCTTCTGTTGCTGATGCCGCTAGGAAGGGACTGATTCTTCCTCCTCACACTCCTGGTGCGAAGAGTGGTTGTCTTCTTTGTTTGGATGGAGGGGCTCTCTGTTGTAAAGAAACTCTCTGTGGCCACCGTCATGTCAGCCCTAATGGATGTTTCAGTAATGAAGCTCGTGTCAGAAAAAGAGAACGTGTCAGTGCCAATGGATGAGCCTTGCTTTGTGCCAGAGATGAGATGGGAATCAGTGCGGAGCATGTGCTCTGCGGCAGCTGGGCTAGCAGATGCAGAGAGGTGATTAATAGTTAGGTGTGTGCCCGTGCGTCTGGGTCGCAGGGTGGAGATGCTCATGGGTGTGGCTGGGAAAGGGACATGCTGTGTGTTCAAGGTTTCTTTGGGGGTGTGGGGGGTGCTTTGCAGGGCAGAAACTGAGTACCACCACCCTGTCACACTGGTGTCAGGGGGCATGGAGCTCAGGTACTGTGCACTCGCTGCAAGAGGGGGTAGGTTGTAGGAAGCAAAGTGCCACCCTCCAGCCTTGCCAGGGTGCACCCCTCCACAGACAGGCTGGGTGTGGCAGGGACAGCCCAGGACGCGGGCAGGGGTGTGCTGAGTCCAGGCGAGTAAGTAGGTGATGTCGGCATAAAGGTGGCAGTCCCAAGGGTTGTCGCCCAGAGTGATGACTCTAATTGATGTCATCTTGTCCAGCACTCCATCTGGCAGAGTGGAAAAGTGGTTAGCATGCAGATAGAAGTGAGTTACTCTGAGGAGACGGTCCAGAGACCCTGGCAGCACCTTCACAAGCAAGTTGTGGGACAGGTCAATATTCTCCAGGTACACTGGCATGTTGGTGGGCAAAGTCCAGAATTGATTGTGGCTTAGGTTGAGCGTGCACAGATTGATCAGTGTGTTGTTGATGAAGATGGCGCGCTCCAGCTTGTTGTCGGAGAGATCAAGCAGTCGCAGGTTCCACTGGTTGACCGTGTCATTCTTGTCCAGCAACTGGAGGCGGTTGGAGGCGGCGTAGAGCTGCCAGAGGGATCGAGGCAAGCCGGCGGGCAGGTGGCCCAGCCGGTTATGAGACAAATCGAGGATGCGGAGATGGGTGTACGCAGTGAGCTGGTTGTCCAGGTTGTGAAATCGGTTGTGGGACAAGTTGAGGGAGCGCATGTTGTGCTGCAGGCCATCGGGCAACTGCCTCAAACCCCTGCATGAGCAGTCTACCTCCCTGTGGCTGCGGCCGCACGAGCACATGGAGGGGCACACGGCCAGGACATGCAACCCCAGCAACAACACAAGCAGGAGTTCCAAAAGGGCCTCATTAGGGGAGAGCTTCAGCAGAACATGCCTGCTGAAAGAAAGATAGGGAGACAGGACAGGAGAATGTTAGGGCAGAGCATCCTCTTTAACTCCTTGAGGCATACTCTGAAATGATGCCTGCAGTGTACTTGGAAAGTGAATTCAGGGAATGTTGCTATCTGAAGAAACACAGTGACTGCAGAGGGGTGAGCTGAATAAAACTTGTTCCATCGTTTCACACACACACACACACACACACACACACACACACACACACACACACACACACACACACACACACACACACACACACACACCTTAGGCACATGCATACTGCAAATACCCAAACAGACTGCTCAACATTTGCTGCACATCACTGCATTGCTATAGGATACTCACTTTGGCATCACATGCCAAACAGTCTCCCCTAACCAAGCCGGAATGTTTTTTAGAAACGTTGTAGCAGTCAGTGTCCTTTTGAGAAATGTTCACACTGTACTTTAAATATGCATAATCAGTAGCAGGTTGAAATGGACCTGATCGTGCAAGGGGATTTTTCGAGTCTATTCAAGAATATCATTTATCATAAAGGATGAGAAATCCCTGTAGTCATTCTGCCTGGCATCAGTTTGCGTGTTCAGTCATCAGTGGTTGTCAGAGCAGTCAGTCCCGTGCTCCCAGAGGACGAGAACTAGCTCAATAGATGGGTTGTATTAACGACTCCACAGAGAACTCATGCATCAGCTGGTGCAAAGGCAGGCAAAGACACGGCCAGGATCTCTACACTGCTGAAACTGCAGAATGTGAGCCAGGGTGTGGCAGAATGTGTGTGTAGAAAAGAGTCTATAAATGTATCCATAACTCACCTTCTCATCTTATCATTCCAGTCACTTTTCTCTGCTCCTTTTTGTCGCTCTTCCCTGTCCTGCTTTCAAGCCCGGGACCAGCTGCTGTTCTGCTGATGGTGAATTTTTTTTCTATGCCTGAATTCCACTCATAGAACTTGACCCTTGCTCACTTGTCCAGTGCGGGGCTTTTTGAGGTTTGACCTGGTCCTTTTGTCCTCTTTGAAGAGCCGAGAGTTTGCTATTGCCTGTATGGATCTTTGGGTTAGCGCAATCAGGCACTGCCGGCTCTGGATTTACTCTGTGCTGTGGAAGAGTGAGCTGGGAGAGGTGGGGTGTTGGGAGGGGGGGTGGGGTGGGGAGGTTGGGGGGGAGTGGAGCAGCATAATGGAGGGGTCTCTGCACACAAGGTTGCTACAAAGAAAACTCCTCAATCCCTTACCTGGCAGCTTTCAGGATTTACTTCTCTATTTAAAGCGACAACTATTGTCGTGGTTAGATTAATTAACTGGTTGCAGTCCTGTTTGTACTCAAAATAAATTAAATTGTTGTCAGTTATCACCTAAATCAATTATCCCTCTCTAAAGCATTCTCTTACAAAGAAGCAGTGTGCTGTAATTGGTTGTTATTTTCCCTGTGTAAATTTAGACACTGCCACATTTAAGATTTATTGCAGGGTACTCTAGTTCACTGCAGCTTCCTACCTGTCATCAGCAATACAAGCAACTCTCCATTCTGCAGCTGCATTGCTGCACTTCTGCCACACATCATTTACCTTGGGTTCTAAGGGACAGAGATACAGACTGTGATCAGGGTTAAATGTGGCAAATTTAACAAAATAATGAATAATAAATATAATTTTGATTCATGTAACCACAGCAGTTGAGAATCATTGTTCCCTTGTGTTCATTTTCTACTTGTCTTTGTTCACTTGTCATGTAAATGGTACAAAGTACCTCTTTTGAAATGTGCTCATTAATTCCTCACTTGACTCTCTCTGTGCTTTCCTCTCATGCCGGCGTATACTTCCAGTACATAGCTGTACATGTTGGATTTGACATTAGTTCATCCCATTTTTAAACTTGCACAACACCCAGAGCTACTGCAAAGTGTTTCCACCTCCTTGCTATTAGAGTTGAGCTGGACTTGAAGCAAAGAGAGGGGACAAAGTATTCAGACTTTTAATGAAGGGTGCACATCCACCATGACGTCACAAGTAAGGAGATGAACGATTATCTGGAAAAGACGGCGGAAACAAGCACATATTGGGTTTTTGAAAAGGTTTTTTGTTTGGCTTTGTCAGCTCTGGCTGAGGTGAAAGAGAGCGTTCTTTCTGAGTTGAGTGGCACTGCCTAGAGGAGGCACATTCTCTGCTTGCTAATCAACCTCTCTCTCTCTCTCTCTCTCTCACACACACACAAACACACACACACACACACACCCACACACACACACACACACACACACACACACACACACACACGATATGCAGCCACAACTAAATGGGAAATGGCTGCATAGCAATAAATACAAGACTGAGGTCACGTTATCTTTTTATTCCTCTGGTTGTTGTCATATCCATCATAAAAACGTAATAAATGTATGTACACCACAAGGGTAAGTTAAGACACAGATATTCGTGCACAGAAGTGTATGATAATATTAATAAATTCCAATATACACAAATAATTGTGAAATACAGGATAAACCAGCTGTTTTCAGCCAGAAATGCTCAGTGCCCAGTTTGACACAAAGTTGTGGCAATTACTGTAAAGCAAAAGCTGCTAAAGAAGTACCATTAATTTACTGTAAAAGGGGTAGTAAAAAAACATATGGGGAAGTGAAGCCAGGTGCTCAGGAAACTCTTTGGCATACACACACAACTCTACACCCCATCCTTTGGTTCCTCTGTGCCCTCAGAGGAGGAGGCTGCTACTGCGTTGGTGGACTGGGCATCAATGGGCTCCTCTTGTGGCTTTGAGGAGGCTGCCTTTTCATCAACGGTTACAGGTGTGGCCGAAGCGTCCTCACTCTTGGCACTTGTGTCTCCCACCTCCTTTTTGTCCTCCTGTTCTGTTTGTCCATCCTCCTTTGCCTTCCCTCCTTCTTCCTTGGTGGTACCATTACCCATCTCCTCCATTGTTGGATTGATGTCAGACATTAACACAGTGGTCTCTTCGGCTTCGGTCTCTTTGTTCTTCTTGGCAGTTCCCATCCAGTAATCATTGGTGCTGATCAGGTCAGCGTTGCTGCTCAGCATCTTGACGTGCCTGCTCAATTGGCACACCTTCCATGTCAACGCCACAATGCAAACCAGCAGAATGGCACAGGCTATGATCAGGCCGCCGGACACCATCAACTCTGGAATACATTTCTTGCTAAAGTTAAAAATAGGTATGGTGGGTGACTCTGTGTCAGGTGAACGTGACGTGCTCTGACTTTTGGATTCCGGTGACGGTGTGGTGGCATCAGGCGTGGTGCTGGCAACATTGGTGGTTTCATCTGTGGACAGTGTTGCTGAAAAAGCTGAAGAAATGGAGAGCTCAAAAGTATTAACCGCATAATCATAAGTAGTAGCAGTCTCTGATGATGTTTGAGCTCCACACAATAGTGCACACAGGAAGAAGAGGCCCTTCATATTGGAATCTGAGAAGATATGGAACAGCAGTTTGGTTTCAAAGATCTGGAATACAAATGTAATACATTGAGGAGAATTAGGTAGAATCCCAGATAGAGTAAAATTAGAAAATATCAATTCTATGACTTGGGACTGCAAATCTTCCTTATCTATACTGTACTTTTTAATGTCTTGCACTATGAACCACCCAGACCTCTCAGGTCGTC
>NC_045745.1:28383870-28384000 GCF_008692095.1 Etheostoma spectabile
CTGCTTTCTGTCCCCAGAGTCAGAACTAAACACGGGGAGGCAGCGTTCAGTTTCTATGCTCCACATATTTGGAATGAACTCCCAGAAAACTGCAGGTCCCCTGCAACTCTCAGTTCTTTTAAATCAACGC
>NC_045745.1:28384010-28387935 GCF_008692095.1 Etheostoma spectabile
TCTTTTTGATGTTGCCTTTCTTTAAGTGATTGCTCATTTCTTATACTGAAGCAGATTTTTGTTGAAACTGGCAATCAGCAAGGGTAAGATCAAAATTAAATGACTTGATTAGACAGTGTTTTGACTGTTCTGAGGAACATTTCCAAACAATTAAGCGACCAAAAGAACATTCTTATGTTGGCTGAAACAAATATTGAAGTGAACTGAGCAACTTGGTGCCTTTTGGGATGTTTTTGTTAACAACTTGTGAGATTAGGGTTGTGGCCATTCTGGGGTTTTCTGAACAGGAAACCAATATATTTCTTCAACATGGGTGTGACATAGATTTTATGGTAAAATCTACAACAAAACGTTAGCGCTGTTCAGGATATTGCAAAGGTTTGCCATGATTAAACTAAGCCTTATAGTCACAACTATATTGCAGTGTAACAAGAAGTACTTTCACTCTTAGCTATGGGTAACCACAGTACAAAGTCACATGATCCTGCGGTACTCGGGGTAGGTGAGTTGGTAAAGACATATGGTTCCACAAAATGGTTATTGCGTTCCATTAACGTGTGTGGGCCAGCGGCTTATACACTGTCCCACACTAGCAGCCTAAAATCTGTTATTTTATCTGCTTTTATATGTTTAACTGTTAAACATAAACTTTTTAACTGCTCTTTAATGTTTAATTTCTTATGCTGCAATATAACTTTTATATACCTATTTTAATTTTATAAGGAGCTGCCTTGCCTTGCCTTGCCACAATCAAACCACCAATGGTGGAAAGTAAGTGGACATTTACTCAAGTTGTACTCTAATGAGGCACAATACTGATTTTTTTCCATTTTATGTTACTTTAAATTTCTACTTGACTGCATTTTGAATGCAAACATTGTAATTTTTACTCCAATTTACGTATCAGTAAACTTTAGTTAATACTTATTTTACTTTTAACAAACAATGAAATGATGATCAATCATATTTACGAATTCATAGCAATGCTATAATTTACGTCATTTTATATATATCTAACACATGCTTAGACGTGCTTTGCAAAGTATTTATTAATCATTTACAGTGTATTATTCTCATTAGTTGGAACTTTAAAATTGCCATCCAAATAAAGTTTACTGAGGGCTTACCAATGCTTTCTGTATTTGTTTTTTTTGTGGCATTTTAGGATCTTTATTGTGACAGGACAGCTCAGACATGAAAGGGGAGAGAGAAGGGAAATGACATGCATAAAAGGGTCGCGTGTCGGAGTTGAACCAGCAGCCACTGCGGCGAGGACTGAGCCTCTGTGTATTGGACGACGCTCTACTGGGTTAGTTACCCAGACAACCACAAATGTTGTCTTAGAGGTTTACAAATTCGTTGGTAATCTTCAACAAATACTTAATGTAATATATAAAATGATAACCTGTGCAACAATAAAATTATCCATTAACTTAGGTTCAGTTAACTGTCAATTTACCACTCATAAGTAAAGATTATTATCAAATATCAATCAAATCAAATTATGCTACTATACTGTAGATTATGCTACCCAGCAGTGTGCGGTTACAAAGCCCCACCTTTACCGACGGTAACAACTAAGTAATGCTTACCCATTAATGCATTAAATAATTAATATAACATACTGGTCTATGATTCTGAAATGGGCCATTTTGCTGAGTACTATTAGTATTAGTATTAGTATTAACTGAGTACTTTAACTTACGGTACATTGACTATATTCCCATTCTAATACTTATGTACTTTCACTGAAGTAAAATTTTGAAAACAGGACTTTACTTAGTAGTATGTCCACACTGTGTACTGCTATTGACTTCTCCCACCACTGCAAATCACACATCCTATACTTTAGATTACGTGTGACTATTTTCTAAAACAATATTTAAAGATTTCTAACTGGATTATTTTCTTCTACACAGCCATGTACAGTATTTGAAGGAGCTGGTAAAGATTGAAAAGTTACTCCATCACTATGAGCAAAGCCATCCATAACCTTGCTCCTTCATGTCTATCTGAACTCCTTCACATTTGCCCCCCCCCCCCCAGGTCCCTCAGATCCTCTCCTTTATCCACCTCTATGTACCCAGCTCGACTTGTCACCATGGGGAACCGAGCCTTCAGCCGCTCTGCTCCCCAGCTCTGGAACTCACTCCCAACTGACCTCGGCAGCATCGACTCTCTCCCCATGTTCAAAACCAGACTCAAAACCCACCTGTTCCAGCTCGCTTATTTGTATACACACTGTTCCTGTCATTTTTTCATAACTGTTTATACTTTTCTGTTCCCTGTATCTGTCTTTTATTGTCTGTCAAGCGACCGTGAGTGCTTAGAAAGGTGCTGTTAAGTAAAATTTATTATTATTATTATTATTATTATTTGGTTGCCATTGAATTTCTTGTTAGTGTTACATGTATACGGGCCAGAAAGACCTAGGTCTGACTTGCCACTGAACCACCCTATGTCACGGAAAATTATGTCCGATCAAGTAAAAAATTATTCTGGCTAACAGTGTGAGGCGTTATCTCCACGGATCTTAAGCAAGTTAATTTCAGTACTGTACACGGGAACCAGCTGCTGCCATTTAAGTATCTAAAAAGAAAACTAAAGCCTGGTTATAAAATAGTCAGTGGCAATGTATTGTAATTTATATGTAATTTGAATGATCCTTTAAGTAATAACTCTTCAATCCTTTAATTAAACAAGCTTTGAATTCATGAGCTAACATCCCTGTATTGTTTGGTCTAAAATCCCCCCCCCATAGTTTTCCCATAGAATAAGTGATTATTTTACCTGTATTACGTATGCATTTCAGTTTTCAGTAACCCGTTTCATTTTTTTTTGCATTTTGAGGACATACTGTACTTGTGAAAACATGATTGTAAATTGTTCCTGACACTGATGTAAACTCATTTTAAAGTGATCTTTAACCCTAAAACAGTTTACTGGATATTTCACAATGTACAGGGCTATCTTTAAAGTAGTCTAAAATTGCAAAAAAATCACTTGTAACAATTGTATCATCAGGATTTAGAACAGAACCATATAACACTGAATACAGATGTCAGCACATATTTGATCTTCTTAGGGTTTTTAGTTGATATAATTATTACTGTTACTGTGTACAGGTTTCAAAATAAAAGTATGTGTTGATACAATCTGTCACTTACATTGTTGGTGGTGTGGTTCCAGGAAGAATAGAAGAGATGAGCGATGTATGAAGGAACAATGTCAAATGACAGTGATCCAAATCAACGGCATCCTCATCTGTCTGTCTTGTTCTTACTTCTCCATTTAGATTATAATTAGAAAAGGAAGTGGTGTTTGGTGTCCTGTTTGAGGCTGTAGCTGGTCATGCATACATCTGTCGGGCAGCGGGCTATAAAAAGTTGCAACCAGCCTAAATACTCACTGAGTAGCTTACTTACGGTAAAACAGTTCTAACTCGTTGATCATGACAATTTTATTTAAGGTTATCAGCCCTTTCTTGCTTTAGTTCTGTGAGTAAAAAGTAACATCTACAAACTGGCGTCAAATCTGCATGACACCAAAGTTAGAAATTGCAAAACAAGCAGTAAAGCTGCAATTTGCACAGTTCTTTATTTATTGAAATGGTGTAGCCTTTAAGACCCATGACAGGGCTCTCATTTTGGAAACAAATATGCTGACGTGCTATTATATCTCTTGCACAGTTTATAATAACTTTGTCTTCTCACTGGCAGCCACATATGTGGGTTTAGGTGAGATGTTGGACTAAAATGCATACATCCGTTATCTTCATCTACTTATTTCCGTCCAAGCCACACTTTCTTACAGTCGACTTAAGTACAATCCATGTTTAATGTTATGTTTCAATAAGACAAGGCCTTTTGACACTTCAGTCACTTAATACCCCAAGTGAAAGAAAATGTTGCAGGACAACTACAGG
>NC_045745.1:28387945-28388864 GCF_008692095.1 Etheostoma spectabile
ATGTGTTTAAAAAAAAAAAAAAAAGCCCTGTTCAACATCTGTTCACTGAGCAGAATACACCATATCATTGATTTGCATTCATTGCATGTGTATTTATTTTACAAAGTTCCCCTTCTTGTTTCCTCTTTAACTGCAACTTTGATTCCCGTGTGGTTTTGTATTGAGCTAAATACCCTGGAGTGTACAACACTGTTGGACAATCTGTTGTGCTTTTGTCATCAAGGCAATGACACCAAATGTCAGTTCTCATCAACATGACCATTGTTACAATAAAACCGATAATACAAATGCATAACAATATTATTGAACAGCATCTTGTTATTCAAACAGAAGGGTGGCAATTACATGTGTACAAGCTTGTCATAAGTAGTGTTCTAAATTACTAATTATATTTGCTGTTGTACTACATCACATAAGTTCCTTTACTTGCAATACAAGGCAGTCCCATTCAAAGTCAGTTATCTTTCATCATATTGGAAGTGGCCACAGACATTGAATAAATGCACTGTAAATACCGTTTTAGATTTGTCTGAAGAAAATAAAGTAGTTCAGGGCCTGTGTTTTATATACAAGCTGAAGAGAAAAACGTTTCAATGATTTTCCAATGCACTTACAAATTCAAAAATGACCCAATTTAGATAACCGAGTGTTCATTCAGCCTCTGCCCTTGATGCGAATTCATTTGATGAAGCAGAAATCAGGCTAAATATGTTTGAGAGGAAGTGAGAATAGAAGGATGACTTCATCTCACCAGCCCCACACATCTTCCCTGAGTGATGGAAAGTCCCCTTTGTCACTAAGAACATTAACAGTTTAGGCGTAGGTTTTATGAGTACACCACCTTTCAACAACAAGACAATTCAAAGTGTCTTACATGTCTTTTTTCCGAGACGGGAGAAAAAACGTGCTTTGGTTTATT
>NC_045745.1:28388874-28405847 GCF_008692095.1 Etheostoma spectabile
TTCTTTAAACCAATCACAATCATCCATGCACCTGGCAGAGCTATGGTCCTACTGCAAAATAGCCTCGGGAAGGATCTTGTTTTGGTGGAAGGTGTGTACGTTCAAAAGTCATGCAGCAGAAAACTCGGATTGGACATATAGTCTAGCTAGCTGCAGAGATCTAAGGAGCAGATGACCACAGTCCTCATAAATCCTCCGGAGTTTAAAATTCCAACACAGTGAAAGCGGAAGGTAAAAGGACATCCGGCTAAAAAGAGTGAAATCCGGCGGAATTTCCGACAGCACCGGAACAATCACGGGAGTGGAACGTCGTGGATATAGACTATCAACATGCTGACGTTGGAGCTACGATGTCTTGTCTTTGTCCCGTCAAGGCTGCTATGTGTCAGAGTGCATCGTCCAAGGCCTGGCCGATGGGTGGAGACCATCTGCTTTGAAAAGACGCCTGCGTCCCCCAGAACAGATTGAAGACATCAAAATGATTGATGCTTTCATCAGATCGCAGGTTTTGCTGAGCCATGTGTGGCATCCTAAGAGTCTGCTTAACAATTGTTGATCCCTCTGTTGACCGTTGGCAGTGTTCTACTAACAAAAAACCGGGTCCCCAGTTTGTCCAGACAACAATACAGCTCTATAAAATCTTCGGATCACAGGCCCCCACATGTAAAATGAACTGAATTCATTTGTCTATTTATTTCCAAAGTTGGCTGAACTGAATGCACAAATCTTGCCCTGTGGGAGACCAGTCTTCCAGTTGAATTCTGATGAAGAAACTCGCCAGCAGAAGACATTGGCAGGGTGTCGTGGAGTTCAGTAGATTTCTCCAGCTCAAATTTGTTGAGCACGGCAATCTTCTGAAACAATTTATGACAGTCTGTGCACTTTATCGATTGTGATGAGCTGAGAGGCTAAGTGCAGTCCAGGGCACAATGCTGTCAGTAGTACACTAGGTTCAGTGGTGGAAGAAGTAT
Organism: Etheostoma spectabile; assembly: GCF_008692095.1. Classification (NCBI taxonomy): domain Eukaryota; kingdom Metazoa; phylum Chordata; class Actinopteri; order Perciformes; family Percidae; genus Etheostoma; species Etheostoma spectabile. The sequence goes on from NC_045745.1 coordinate 28,389,846, forward strand.
TCAGATCCTTTACTGAAGTAACATTACTAATACTTCACTGTAAAAATCCTGTGTTGAAAAGTATTTAAGTATCATCAGGAAAATGCACTTAAAGTATTAAAAGTAAAAGAACTCCATGCAGAACAATCCTCACATTTTAGTTACGATCCAAACAGTTCTGTGTTCAGCTGGACTTCTAGGCCTGTAGATTATTGGGTGGTTTAATTTGTAATAAAACATATGTTTTTAAAGTACATTTGTTTTGTATGCAAAACGCTTAATTTCTAACTAGTAACTAAAGCTGTCAAATTAAGGTAGGGGAATAAAAAGTAGGATTTTTCTCTCTGTAGTGTAGTGGAGAACAAGTAGAACGTGGCATGAAAAGACTCAAATAAAGTACAAGTAACTCAAATTTGGACTTAAGTACAGTACTTGAGCAAATGTACATAAACATTCCACCACTGACTAGGTTACTGTTTGGCTAGAGTTAAGATTGAGGGCTACAGAAGGCAGTTCAGAGTAGATAATCTCAACCCAGAGTCATAAATCATCTTCCCACTGTTAAAGTGTAGATGGTGAGGAAAAGTAAATGCATTGGTTCTGCATGTATCAATATTCCTCAGGCCCAGAATTTGGTGAAAGCAAATAACAAAAACAGACAAATGACTAATTGTTTGCCATGCAGGGAAGAAAGGACGTTGTGTCTCACAGTGAAGGAAACAGTTTCCTCTCACCAAATGCTGGCCATGAGCTCCAGTACCAGTCGGAGTCAAAGAGCTTTTGGTTGCAGTGCATCATCAGCCAGGATATAAGGTCCTTTCTTTTCTGCTGGATTGATACCAGTATGCAGAAATCAATCTACAATATCATTCTTCCTGGTCCTAGCCACACTTAGAATGCAAGCAGTATTTATCATTTTACTGACAGCTCCCAAGGCTTCATATTAAAAACGTTTGATAGTCATGGCTTAAAAGCTGCATAAGCCCAAATGTTTTTGTTTTTTTATGAAGCTTGAATGAGTGAATCCGTTACGAACCAGATCATATGCTGTTATGCAGAGATGTCTTCCTAAATGCATTCTAAATCACCCTCCATTATTTCTGGAAGAGCTTCAGACATTTTAGCTGACAAACTCACAAGCTCAAGCGGTTTCCAGATGTAGGAGATAGTAGCTTATTTTCCTGTTAGCTGATTCAGCTGTTCTAGGTTAAAGAATGATTAGTCTTTCACACTTGAACATTGCATAAATACACACGTGAAAAAAGCATAGCATACCATGCCACAAAAAATGATATAGGCCAACTTCATGTAAAATGTGCACAGCTGTTGTAAAAAAAAAAACAGCTCAGAACACAAAGACTGAATGTGACTGGTACTTTCTGTTGGGTCTTTATGCCACCTAGAGGCCAACTGAGACTTGAAACATTACACTGCTGCTACAAGCTTCTTCGTGAACTATTCAAAGGAGCTTCAAGGTTCACTGACGTAGGAAAGACAACTCTGACAAAACTTTCTTTCATTTCATTTCAAGCAGGGCCTTTAGGGACATGAAACCTACGTCTTCCTACACAATCTAGAGTCATTTTCACATAAATACAAACTTTTCACTCTCCTTCCTACATTGATCCTTCTTGATCCACTCCCCCCATTGTTTGGTTTGTAAAATCTGGAATTATTGTCATACATAATAAATATGCTTTGAATCCACATATGCATGGGCTTCCCATCTTTGTCCCAGTCTTAACAACCCTTATAATCCGTATCCTGTTTTTTTTCTTCTTAGGTAAAGCCACATCTACTCAGCACAATCACGAAGTGATTTAAATTGCATGTTTTTATGGCATTTCTTATGAGCGTCTGCATTTTTTCCTCTTTTTATGATATTGAAATCTCAGTAAAAGCTCAAGATTCTTTTGTCTTTCTATACTGTGCACACCCAGTGTACGTAAGTGAAATCCAACAACCGGAACTGGAACGTACCATCGAGCATTAATAAATCTGTTGTTTGGAAGTGAGAAACAAAATTTGTCTCAGCATACATCCGTTACTCTGTAGCCTCATACTGCCAGGAAGGCGATAACTGCATTACAACAGTAAAATAACTGTGCCCACTCCATTGTTACATGACAAGCCTCATTTTATTGTCTTTCATGGATGAAAACAGAAACTGCGTGTACAGAATGGTAGTCACATGCAATACAAAAATATGAATTTTTACAATAACATAAAAAAACATGTATTGGCCCATTCTAAAAAAAATGTACAGCTTTTTATACAGGATTTTATACATGAAAAAAATATAAATATATATACACATCTGTAATAGCCATAGCAGTACCTATTCAAAAATGTTGATGTATTTTACATATAAAATGTTTATACAAATATTAGAAGAATCATGTTCATTTGCTTTACATTAAATAATGTATGTACATTACATACCATTGGAATTGCAACACAACATTTATTGCAGTCTTTCACAAAAAACCAACCCTACGTATTCCAACACGGTACGCTCACTCAGTCACACGTGCACGCACACACAACACATAAATACAAGCACTCCAACTGAAGCCAGCAATCACAAACAGTATACACAAGCGCGCACAAGAGGTAATGTTTAAGGAAGATATAGGACACTTGCGCCGGGTTCCTAATTTCTATATTTTTTTTGAGCAGATAATGAAATCACTCAACTTCTTGAAAGACGGATCTTTCTAAATAACTCGTTCTCATAAGGTGCACTTTACACTTCAATGGATGGACATTATTTAAAAAAAAAATTTAAAAAAGTCTTAGAAATAGCCAGCATTATTCTATTCCCATGTGGATTGTGAACGATGATGGGAATATTTCAACTGTGTCTTTTCATATTAGCTGTTGTTTAGCCTACAGAAGTCTTCATCAGTGCCCCGTTTTTCAAATGCATCCAATAAACAGTGAATTTACCAGGTTATACTCCAAAAAGACAACAAACAAGTGAGCATATCACACTCTCCAAACCTTTGAGACCCGCCTGAAGGTAACGAAAAAAAAACACTGCAAATATGACTATTCAAAACCAAACTAAACAACAACAACAACGAAAAGAGTTCATGATAAAAAAAAAATTCTCCTGGTGACAAAGTGCATATTGTGTGGAGAGATGGGCTGGTGACCATCTCCGCACATGCCATCACGCAACCATTAAAAGCTGAGAGATGAGCAGAGGGGCAGTTCCCCCTCAGGGAAAACACAGCTAAACGAAGTGGTCCATTTGGTGGTAGGGTCCATTTTATGTCCAGCAGAGTGTGTGTGTGTGTTTCAGAGAGAAAAAGAGCCGTGAGGTCAGAGCCCCGGCGAAAACAACCACGTCACAGCAGCACAGAGAAGATGAGCAGGCCGAGAACATGGCAGCCATCCGCGGGCACAGACCACAGCACACCAGTCAGTCAGTCAGTCTCAGCCCAGACGCCACAAGTCAGTTATGCACAGGCCTCAGAGTCCCCCCAAACAACATTACAGAACAAAAACTAAAAGAAAGGCAAAGAGATATTAGACCAAAGGAGGGAAAGCGTGAAGAACGACAGCAGGTGCCCACACCCCATTGCCACACCTTGCTCCACCGATCCTCTCTTCCCAACAAGTAAACGCAACGGTTAGACATGGAAGATCAGACTGTGGATTAGTGGGAGCGGTGTCTGTTTCAGGCGGAGGCAATGCTTTGATCAATCCTGCAAGAGTTAAGGATACAGGAGCATGCAAGGCAGACCCAGGCTTTGTTTTGCATTGCTTATGTTTCAGAGTGACTGCTACAACCTAGATTAGACAATAGAAAAAGAAAAGAGGGAAAAGAGCAAAAGGAAAACACAAACGTTAGACGGTTAGTGGAAGTGTAACGGCTTTACAGAGGAGAAAGCATCATTTGAAAAGCAGCAAGACTTTACACACATGTATATTAGTTAAAAGGACATTCACTACATAAAAACAGGTCAAAAAATTGTTTTAAGATTTCATAATTTTATGACCAAGCGGACCTATTTAAGTGATTTGTATTTATAAAAAGAAGAAGCAAGTCCTGAATAAGAAGCGGAAACATGTGCGAAACATGGTGTGAAAGCAAAGTTGTAATAAAGTCACGTAAACAAATGTGTAGATGGTGAGTAGGAGCAGGAACGGAAAGAGCTGGTCTGCTTAAAGAGAGGATAAAATCCCTTCTAGTGTAGAACTGTCCAGTATTACCATATACTGTACATATGGAGATAACAACATGTGAGAAATAAGTTCTAAATGTTTTTTTTCTCCAGATTTTCTGGTCATGACTTTTTAGGTCAGAAAATTCTCCCACATCTAGTGTTTTTGTAGGAATTCAAACTATTTTTACTTGGTTGTTTCACACTTTGGACAGCTGCGCTCAACTTCAGATTAGAGCCCGACCGATCAAGGATTTTTAAAGCCGATATGATACAAATATTTGGTTATTTAAAAATCTGATATGCCGATAAATCGGCCGATACATATTTTAATTAAAAATCCAGAAACGCGTTACAAAACTTAGACAGATCTCCCTAACATTAGCTATTTGTAGTTATTTATGAGTTCTCACTAAAACAATAATAATAATTTATTTTAATGTCACAACAGAACAGAAGAACATCAAAATATATTTGTTATAATAAATAAAATGTATAAAAATACAAACTTAAGATATGAAACTTAAAGTCTTTTAAACACAAACACACTAACAAAAAAAAAATCAGTGTTGCCGACTGGGACGTTGTAGACCGCCCTCTGGTGGACAGACTAACGCCAACGCTCGTAACATGGTCGACAGTCCGTTTTTATTTTTTAAATATTCATTTATCAGAATAATTTATTGGTTATTATAAATGATTCTGATGAATAAATATAACAAAAAAAATCTGCCATTATAAATGCTGATACCGATAGATCAGGAAATCTCTAATATCGGTCGATAATATCGGCGGGTCGATAATATCGGCCCGCTGATATTATCGGTCGGGCTCTACTTCCGATGCTATGACACAACATGGCCTGTATTTATAGGTAGATGAAAAGTGAGAACAAAGAAATGAATTAACTGAGGGATCACACACTTGACGTCTTCTATGTGATGTTTCTCGCAAAATGTGCGCACGAGGACAGAAATAAAAAAAATACAACTTATAACTTCATATTAGTTTGGATCTCTCATATAAGTCTTACACTCAGACTCAAACAGTCAAAAGCTCTTTATCGAGATGATCTGTAGATGATGATTTGTTTGTGTGTGTTAGTGTGTATATATATATATATATATATATATATATATATGTGTGTGTATGTATATACAGTATGTACAGTATATGTGTGTATGTACATGTACGTGTGTTTATATGCTAAAATGTGCTATGTGCTAAAGTTTTCTTCGGGATGAATAAAGTATCTATCTAGTCATGTATTTCTCTAAAACTAAACATATGATTACAGTTACTTCTTGTTAAACATTTTTCTGTCAAAAAGGGTTTTGTGTGACAATGAACAAATTAAACTCTACTATTTACATTTAAACATATAAACCACATAGTTCACATTTCGTTAGAGAGCAAGCAACAGCCGAGCTGAGAAGAGCTATGCTTTGGTGCAGTGTATTTAGGTCACGTGTGACGGTGAACAGAAATGATGAAATACTTAACCTTGTGTTATTTTCAAAATCTATCAAACAAAAAATATCCATTTACGAATGTCATTTATAAACAAGACTCAGTAACCCTAACCCCTGAAGGCTTCAGTCCCATTGTTTGTAGAGTCTGGAGTCAAAGACTAACGGGAGCCTCACCGACAAGCGATTGTACCACAAGGAACCAGAAAATATACAATAACCACTCATATATACAGTATGTATGTATATTATTTTCCACACGTCCAGTGTCTTCACATTGTCCTTTATTTCTGGATACCTACTCTGCAGACTTCCAGAAGTGTCCAGGGTGGGAGAGCCTGCGGTTGAGTTTGGGCAGCTTCTCAAGCATGTCGGCCAGCTGGGTGAAGGTGGGCCTGTCTCTCAGGTCGTACGCCCAGCAGGCAGAGAGGATCTCCTGAGACGACAAACCACTCAGTCAGCGCACCTGGCAACCCACTGAGCCATGCATTCACTTGGCTGGGGCCAAACAGTTTTGACCCGAATCAATTCTTTCACCATACATGGGTGCCGACTGGATTTATTTTGCGATTTTCATTTATTGCGATTCTAGAAGTATTGCGATTCGATAGTATAGAGTATTGTAATTTTCTTTTCCTAATTTAACAAAACAAAATAATTGAATAGTACACTTCTAGAGGCAATATATTATTAAACATTTCTAAAAATTGGGTGCCCGAATAGCTCAGTTGGTAGAGCTACCTAGAGTCAACTCCTCGACGCAGCGGGCCAGGGTTCGACTCCGACATGCGTCCCTTTGCTGCATGTCATTCCCCCCCCTCTCTCACCCCTTTCATGTCTTTAGCTGTCCTATCAAAATAAAATGCTGAAAATGGCCCAAAAAATTATCTTCTAAAAACTAATTGTTTTCTAAGAAGAATAAACATCGCGTTTCAGTCTTCAACATGTCAGTCTGACATTTATTTCATTTGTACAGAACATGGGTATTCTGCATTTTCTGCTTTTGTTCTTTTGCTGGAAACGGATAGGATGTAGTCGGTGTCAGCATTATCGTATAAACCCAAAAAATCTTTAGGTGAATCGTTGGCTACAAAAATACATAAATATAATATTGATTCTAGGGAAAAGAATCGATTTTAAATTTTTTGGAAAAAAATAAAAAAATAATCAGGATACATTCAATTTTTGTTCCCCCCCCCTCCCCTACACTCTAAACTGGGGACCATGAATGATGATTATTATAAAAAGTTTTGCAACATCTTCCCATCTGTCCATCACAAGAGCACGGCTGAGGATTTGCCACTATTATACAGGCAGAACAAAAAGACAAACAAGACAACCTTTTCTTAAAGACCGACACACCGTGTGCGTGTGTATGTGTTTGAACTCACAGTGACCTCCTTGCCGAGGCTGATCTCCGCCAAGACCTTCTTTATGCCCTCTCCGCTCCCCACCTGCCAGATGGTAGCTTCCACATGCTGGTTGGTGATGGGCCAGTCCCTAGCTTGAAGCTCATACCAAATGGTGCTTAAAGGGAACAAAATAAAAAAAAGTATGATCATTCTGTCAACTCTCTCAGTAAAGTAAGCTTGTTTTAGTCACAAACAGGTGTGACGCAACAGTAGGTCTCCAGTGCTTAAACTAAGTTAACTAAGATGAGTGTGCAGAACTCACCCAAAGGCGTACACATCTGCCGCTGTGGAAAAAGGAAGGCGGTCCTCGTTGTTACCTGGGCTCATCCTGCACACAATCTCTGGTGCAAGGTAACAAATCCAGCCATGTGGAAGTTTGAGTTTGTTTTCACGCCTGGAAGAAAAGAAAAGAAAAAAAAAAAAAGAGGGTATACATTTGTCAGTAACAAATCAATGGAGTGGAAAATCTGAGTGGAGAGATGTATTAAATGGAGTGGAAAATGCATTAACTAAATGCAGTCTATTTCCAACTTCTGTGAACAAAAGCTTTTCATGAAGCCATACACAAAGGGGAGTGTAACATTAGCAAGCTGTGTGCTCAAAAAGTACATAAAACAAGAGTGTGCTGGAAAGTATTCAGATTTTAAAATCAGCAGAGTTCAGCCTTTGAAAAAGAATATACCTGCAGGACTGGAGCCATTGTGGACGGCAGCAATTATTACAAATCACTGGCCCTCCCCAGGTAATAGCAGTGTGGTGTGAAGAGCACTTTGGCTGAGCTTATGTTTTTAAGGCCTCCGGAGAGACGTTTCTTACCTCCCCTCCTGAACAACTCCAGAGATCCCAAACAGCCCGAAGTCAGTGATTATGACTTTATTGGTATCATGAAAAACGTTCTTTGACTTCAAGTCCTTGTGAACAATTCCTTTAGCGTGCAGATAGCCCATTCCCTGTGTCGGAAGACAAAGTGACAGTTTGAGTGTTTTTGCTATGGCATTTTCTTTTCTTTTTTTTCTTCGCACATAATGATTTGGTCTGATTTGACAACATACTCTTGAATTCCATACAAAGAAAGCAAAAGGAACCACATTTCAAAAATGGAAAACGATTTATAAACATTAGCATTTCAATATATTTGGCTTTGTTGTATTACAGATTTCCTGTTTCTTATAATGAAAGTCAGTTCGTGGACATGCAACGTGGCTTCATCTATGAGAGGTTTGAATACATATTTAAGAAAAAAATACCTTTACAATCTCCTGAGCAATCTGTCTTGTCTTATTAATATCCAAAGTGTTCTTTGTGTCTCGAACAACTGAATACAGTGTCCTCCCTTTGCAGAAACTGTGGTGAGAGAGAATAAAAGAATACATTCAAGATTAAAACATATGTTTTAAGGTTAAAATTATTTCACAGTAGGGTGGCTCGATTAAGAAAAGAAAAAAGAAAAAAAAAATCATAATCGCAATTATTTTGGTCAATATTTAAATCACGATTATTTAACACAATTTCTCATTGACTTTTGGAAAAAAGTTGCAATTATTAAATTTTAAAAACCGTAAAACTGTTACAAAAATCAACAGTGAAAACCCCTCAAACTGGAAAATTTCCTTTTTCACTCAGTACACTAGACAAAAAAAAAAGAGTTTATTTGCAAAATGTGATGTGCAAAATAATCGTGTTTTTTTTCTAGACTACTCTGTTTTTTTGTGATTTCTCGAAGTCCGAAATTGTAATCGCAACTGAAATTTAATCATAATTGAAAATTAATTGCACAGCCATATTTCAGAGTTATATATTTCTACCCTCACCTGGTGATGATGGCTAGGTGGGGCGGAGCCATGCAGGCCCCCATGAACAGGACCACATTCTCGTGCCTGGTCTGTCTGTAGTTCATCACCTCCTTCTTAAAGAGCTTCAGATGGTCCTGATTGTTCCCATCAATCTCAAGGAGTCGGATAGCTACCTCGCCGTGCCACCGACCTTTGTGCACTTTGCCCCAGCGGCCCTGCATCAACAGACGACAAGCACAAGAGCCTTTTGAAGTGTCTATGACACATAAAACAAACAAAACATACAACTTGCATTATGAACCCCCAAGAAACAATGACACAGGAGTGTGTGCACTGCAATATTTCAGACCTCTCCAGAACAAATAATCTTGCTGAATGGAATTCAGCAGGTTATCATGATACCTATACTATTTAACATATAGGTCAGGTTTCTCACCTTTCCTATGAGTTCTCCGAGGTCCAGCTGCTCAAAAGGGATGTCCCACTCCTGCAGGTAGACGCTGGTCTGACTGGCCTTGCGGGAGATGGGGCCCTTCCACTGGTTTCCCCGAGAGCTGGGCAGATCGTCCAGCTCATCGCACTCCCCGTCTGAGCCCACGTTCATCCTCATGTCCTCTTCCTCATCTTCCCCTTCGTCCTCGTCCTCTTCGTCCTCATTATCGTCCTCTGCGTCGGGGTCTTCATCTTCAACCTCAATTTCCTCCTCCCCTTCCTGCAAGAGTGTGGCGACGGCTTTGTTAATCTATTGTGCTTACTCACTGGCAATGTTCTGACAAATTAAGACTACGTTTCTACAGATGTGAGAAAATGGCAAAAATGACATATGAAGCATCTGCATCTTGCTATCGGATGGTTATACATGTAGTCTTATAGGGTGAGTCAATATATTAGATAAATGTGAGCCATCATTGACTTATAATATTACATTTTTGTCTCCAGCTCTGCAGTGATATTTACATGTCAGCAAGACAACACAGCACCTACATCACCCCAACAGGTCAAACCTGATTTGAACAAATGTCAGTGGAGCTTTGTTTTTGGTCAATACCAGGCCAGCCATGTTAGAATGTGTTTACAAGAAACATGACTCTCTGGTTCGACGGCTGTTTTTTTTATTGTTTTTTTTAAACTTGGTGCCATAACAAACATCCATTCAGAATGAGACGGTTTCTCTATCATGATGTTCTGGGTCAACAGCACTGTTTTTAGCTTTGTCTGGTTAACAGACTATCGGAGTCTTTCTGCCTATCAACTCATCTTATTTATATCTGCTACCTTTGATGGATGACAATATCAGTCCCCGAACATCTGAATGGGATGCACCTTTCAAAAATATGACTCTGAACAACCTCATTATACAGACGGTAAAACCTGTAGTTTCTGGACTGCAACATGTTGCAACATTACCTCTTCATCCTCATCTTCCACCAGCTCAGCATGTATGTCATCCACTGATTGCTCTATCTCACTGCTGTGATACAGAAGATTGATATCAGAGTAGTACAAACCAAGAAAAATTAAACAAAGTATTGAGTGAACTTTATTGTATATACTGTATGTTTATCTACTGTACAGTATATATAATTAAATGTCTTACACAGTGTCTTGGAGGACTTCAGGATTCAAATGGGCAGGACTGGAGACATCTGTAGAGAAAAGTAAAATGGTTTAGGAAGGAATGAGATGAGAAAAAACTATATTACTTTCTAAACTCTCTATTACGTTCCCCCGTTTTCTATTAGGAAGGCCTCATCCCACCACATACAGAAGATGACTGCTCATGCATTTTCCCACTACCACCAGCAGATGGTGTCAGAAGGTTGTTAGGTGTACACATGCAATCCTAGTGCTGGCACACAGTGAAAGATAGCTACAGTTAAGTGCTCCAACCCTAAAAGCAAACATGCAGAGGGCAGAGAAAACGACAGTACGGGGAATCTAAGGTTTGAAGAGTGGACAGCATGACACTTTGGGACTCACCGGGGAAGATAAACTGCTGTCTATGCTGAAAGTAACAGGCAGCTTTTGCACAGAAAAAAAGAAGAGGGGAAGAGCGACAAGCATGGCAGGGAGAGAGACTCTTGGTTAGAGAAGCTTCACATTAACAGATCTTGTTAAAAAAAGCACAGTTCTTTAGTGTTAATGTCATATATGGAGAGAGAGAGAGAGAGAGAGAGAGAAAGAGAAAGAGAGAGAGAGAGAGAGAGAGAGAGAGAGAGAGAGAGAGAGAGAGAGAGAGAGAGAGAGAGAGAGAGAGAGAAGGGTTGTTTGTGGCTCATACTATTAAATACTGTTAGACTGGAAAAGTGATTTTAGGAAAATAATACTTATAATTAAGAGAAATCAAGATCATAAATGTTAACATGCACATTTTATCACGTACAGTATATGTTTTCTGGATTTGTTTGCGTTTCTCAGGCTATCTGTACTCGTGGATTTCCAGCTGTGTTTCTGTGTCCTGGCATCTGGGAGGCTCACCTGGGAAGTTGAAACGGTTGTCCCGATGGCCTTTGGGCGAGGGGTTGGGTGGTGGAGTGGCGCTGGGAGGGTTGCTCTGCTGGAAGGGTGCAGGGGACGAAGGTGTGGACGAGGTGGTGGAGGACGGATTGCTGCTGGAGTCCAGCTGGTTCAGCACCGGAGGATGATCCTGGTGGGGTAGAGATGGATACCAACGATGATCAAGAGTTGATATTTAAAAAGGTGACTTTCGCACTTTGCTTTACTTTCATTTTTACATCGCAGCAGTCAATGTGATTTCAAGGAAAACCTGCTGGATTGTGTTATGGCAGAGATAAGAATTGCATGATGGCATAACATGGGGTGAGCTTCACTAATGTTTTTAAAGGGCGGATGGCAAAAAAAGACTGAAAAGCCGACGGCAAAATGACTTGCAGAACTATTTGCCTTGTAGCTTCAAAACAAACACATGTAGAATTAGATCAGAGAGGTTTTCTGTGCAAATATGGTCTTAATTTTCATATATAGAAAACCTCTCTGATTTGTAATATATATATATATATATATATATATATATATATATATATATATATATATATATATATATATATATGTACACACACACACACAAATGCTTAGCATGGAGATACAAGTCTAGACTGGTATTTTTGTGGCATTCTACACTACGGCTTATATAAAGTAGCTGTGGTCTTAATTTTCATACATACAAATGCTTGACATGGATATACAACTCTAGTCTGGTATTTTAGTGGCATTCTACACTATGGCTTACCTAGTTTATTCCCAGGTATCATAGTTTGTAATTTCACAATGATTCAGTGATGTTTTATAAGTCTACACAAAGGAATGCTGTTTGCTGTAATGCAGAACTCCTAAGCCATTTAGATTTTATATACGGTATTTATTTTACCTTTTTTGTAATGGCCTTTGGCAGTGTTCCGAACTGCGGTGCTTCTGGCGGCCGGTCCACAGGATTGTTTATATCAGACGGAACGGACTCAGTCCTCCTAATTTTGGCGACTGGAAAAGAAATTGGAAATGTCACAATGTCTATGCACAGTGCACTGCGTCCACTGAATCATGCAGATTGAGAAAAGAACAAAGCTTACTTGGTAGAAAGGAGATTCTGCAGGATGGGGCTTCCTTTGTGCATTTGTTGTGACACTTTAACCTGCACAGATAGTAGGAAGAGTATCAGCGTATGACACCCAAAACACTCTTTTAGTCCAGCTCCATGCACTCTCAGGGCCAAGGATTGAATCCTGTCAGAGCTCCTGTGTTTCCTTAACCGGCATTTCTAACATGCTACTGTTCTACTGCCTCAGTCAATAACAAAAACACTTAAAAGTTGATTGACGTACCCTTTAAAAAGAAAGCGCATAACTCACCGACAGTGTTTGCACTTAACCCCAAACATCATGTTCTTCTGGCACACCTGACATGTCTGGGACAGCCAGGACTTGGTTGAAAACCTACATAAAACACAAGAAATGCTATAAAACCTAGAATATTCTTTGTCATTTCATTAATAACAAATCTAGTGTGTTAGATACTGTATATTATGACGTAAGCTTAGGATAGAACGCAGTGTATCTGAGCAAAACATCTACCTGTGTGTGACTGCTAAGCCAATGTCCCTTCTCACTGCTTGTGGGGAGCTGCGATGCCCTGCTACGTTATCTAGCCAGGGGAAGAGAGAGAGGGAAGGACAGGAAGAAGGAGAGAAAGATCGGAGGAAGGATTAGGTTATGTCGAGAAAGAATTGGTATCTACTGACCCGGGTAGTTAATTACATAAAAAACGTAGCATTTATTACTTCAGATTTTGTCATTAGAACAGTCAGCCCACATTTGGGGTGTGATTCCCACACATTGAAATGCTTCAGATGTTAGGTCACGTTCAAGCCCTAATACAAGGACACACACTTGCACATAAATGCATATGAAATAAAGATGAGGAGTGAGAACTTTTCAGACCCAATCAAACCATCTATTCTTATTCATCACGGGTTAAATTAATGGATAAACATAGACTATTATTGACACATCATATGTGCATATTGACCAAATAAGCAAATTAAAAAAAACAAATGTACAGAGGTGCATGACTCACTCTTAATGGTGCTGTGCTCCTCCAGGAGGGTGGGCGTGCCAGGCAGGGTGTAAGACGCGGTGGTGGTAGCTGGGGTGACTCCTGGGGTCCGCGCTGACATGACGGGGTAACGAGAAGGCGAGTCCTCACATCCATTCCCGTTAACTTGCATATTCAGTAACAACTTATTCTTTTTAACACACCTGGAGAGATGGAAAGCAACAGAAAAAAAGGGAATATTGGTGTTTCCTTAACTGGCATTTCTAACGCGCTAGACTGGGTGCTGGAGCAGGTCCGCAGCATTGCTTCAACACCAGACTGATCTGTGTAAGGCATGTTATGTAAGGGCTAGAGAGAGTACCTAAATAGCATTGGCACGGGATAAAAAAGGGTGACAACCTTAACACCTAAACTCAAGTCACAAGCGGTGCCATCTTCACACACACACACACACACACACACACGCACACGCACACGCACACGCGCAAACGCATGTGAGTGTTCATAGTTTGAAAAATCATCAATTTGCCTAATTTTATCTGATCAGTCCTCAATTTTATTTCAACAGAACTCTGACTGTTTTCCAATTGCCATTGTAATACACCATTCAGTGTACAAAGACAGGATATATTAGCAGGATTGTGTGTGTGTGTGTGTGTTTGGATCTATGACAACTATATTTACTTCTGCTGCCTTTGGCGTTTTTTTCTCTTTCACAAAAGCTTCCATAAACATACAGGATATTATGGATAAACATGTGGCTTGTTTGTGTATGTGCCTCCAATCACAATAGAGAAAAAAAAATATGAGAGAGAGAGAGAGAGAGAGAGAGAGAGAGAGAGAGAGAGAGAGAGAGAGAGAGAGAGAGAGAGAGAGAGAGACTGTGTGCATCTCACCACCTCTGAGCATTAGTCCTAGGAAAAACTTCCTGTTTTGACATGAGTCATAATCTCTGGGAATCTGTGTGGGGATTAGCTTTACTCATACAGCCGGAGCAAAGGAGCAACAGGCAGGATGTGAAAGGATGTGAGAGAGGAAGAAGGAGAGAGAGAGGGAATGTGAGTGTTTCTGAGGAAAGCTCTGCTTCTGTCCTGACACAGTGTGAGATTGAGGTGAGAACCAGACACTGCAAACTGCTTTTAAGAAAACTGCACTAGCAACTGTTTTCATCAGTAGGAGATAAGAAACATGAGGCTGCAAAAGTAACCCAATTACCTCAATACCACCATAATCATGCTCGTTTAAGCAGGTTACAGAACCCACTCCTGCTATCTGTTCCCTCCATTTGTCCACTGGGCGGGGAATTATTACAGAGCTCACACACATCGTATCCACCCGTACACAATTATGGCTAACATAGTGCTTGACAGTCGTCTTACCAACTGTCAACTACTACTACTGTATGTCAGTGAGAATGAATTGTATTGCTTCATCTATTAGTAATGGAATAGTATAATTTGCAGAAGAATCTAGTAAACAAAAAAATCTGCTAAATAAATTGAGATTTGAGAAAATTAGCACTGTGTATCAAATTGTGTAGACCTTAACAGGACATTTGTAGTAACATCAATGGATCCTTAAATTAGAAATATGTAGAATCATCTTACCCTATTAAGTAAAATAATAAAGGAATGGGAAAAATCCCACACTCCCCGATGCCCCGTGCTAACAAAGCCAGCAGTGGAACACTGTTACAATCACAATGTGATCTGAGGATTCCCATCTTGTTCTAGTCTGACCTACTTATGAAAATCTCTTGTCAGGGGTGAATTCTGCAAGAGTACGTTGGATTAAACAGCTTTGTGAGCACCTACTTGTTGGTGGGTGGGTCCTCGATGCGGTTGCCCAGCTGGGACTCGTGGCTTTTGCTGCGCGTCAGGGTGATGTTGGGAAGTAGATGCAGAACTTTGCGGGACGGAGGTGGAGGGGTGCATGGGGGCTTCAGTCGGTGACGCCTCTTTGACGGCGGAGTTATGGGTGGGGTGGAAGTGTGTCCGTGGAGCCGAGCTGTGCGAGCTAAGGACATCGGGAAGGGATCTGTAAGAGGGCTTTCGCTGTAGGAGTATGATGCCAGCGCCTCAGGCGTGGGCACCCCGGACACGGAGCCCGAGCGAGGATGAGGGAAGGTAGCGCAGGGGGTGGATGGGGTGGACTGGATGGCGGATGGGCGGGCGAGAGGTGAGGGACTGTGAGAGCGGAGTGGAGTTCCCAGGCTGGTTAGCTGGTCTGCAGTCAGTAGAGAACCACTGTCCCTCCTTGAGGGCTCAGACAGCCAGAGACTGCCGTCGTCCCTCAGCTCTCCTCCTGGACGGCAGACAACACAGAAAAACACCATGAATAGAAAGAATGAGAAGAATACAACGTGATGCATGCTGATCCCGGAGTAAACACATACCTGATTCAGTGGCACTCTTCAGACAGGAGAGGGCAGCACTGAGCCTGGCACATTCTTCTGAACTGGACCCAAGTCTTCGCAGTGTATCCCTCACCTGAACACCTGACATCTGCAGTAAGGCATCCAGAGACAACTTTGCTTCCACTGCCTGCACAAGAGCAATACCAAGAAAAAGAAAAGGTTTGAGCGCTCAATAACTACTCAATAACTATA
>NC_045745.1:28405857-28406755 GCF_008692095.1 Etheostoma spectabile
CAAAACCACAAGCAATATACATGATGTATCAGTGGGAAACAATCAGCAGGTTTAGCACTAAGGTGAAATAAGATACAGTGTCTAAATGGTCTTCAGGCTGTTGATTATTTGCTAAACCTTCTCCTGTATCTAAAACTTAACACCATAATAAAACTCATGACATTTGTGCCACAGGAGAAAGCAAAGCTTGAAGTCTCTCTCTCTCTCTGGTTTAAATAACATAAAAAAACTTGTTAGAAAACTTACAACACAGCAGTGGTCTCAACAACATGGCCCGCAGCAGGCTGGAAGTCAGTATTAAAAGGGCAGTTCTTTACAGTATTAAATAGGTCACACAACCCTTTGTCTTGCTCTGTTCCTGGAAATCGGTTGTAATCCTGTGTGTTTGGGGAATTTATCATATCGCTTCTTCCACTTATATGGCTGTGCAGATTATTCGGTACTACAGCTGTAGTATGAGCCTGTAGTAGAAGGTAGAAGTGAACACAAAAGACAGGACTTGGGTCCAGCAAGTCTGAGCAATTTTGTCTATGCAAGATTTGTATTCTACTGTTTGAGAGTCAGTTGTGTTCATTCAGATTCACTCAGGATTTCCTAACATGTATGCAATGGATGAAGTAAAGCGCTGTCTTTAGAAAAAGTGATCACGGCACAGGGGTGAAGGAAACAATGAGAGCAGCTAACATGAAGACAACAGACATCACACAAAACACCATTGTGTAAGTACATTAGAAAGGCAAAATATGAGTGGGAGGCAGTGTGAGTAACACTGGCAGGCTACAAATTATGAAAATAACACTCAGACAAGACACAGATACATGGCTGCTGGGACTGAATACACTGCAACTTGGTTTGACTTGCAATCACATTCCTCCCCCCCCCCCCAAGTAGATACAGG
>NC_045745.1:28406765-28410293 GCF_008692095.1 Etheostoma spectabile
ACAACATGCAAACAACTAGTAATTGACTACTTATCAAATTAGAAATTATAATGTAAATAGACTCTTCTATCGTACAATGAAGAGAGTAAGAGAGAGAAAGAGGGTACTGGAAGAGTTCTTTTTTGTAAACTATGAGACACTCACAATCAACAATGAAACACGCCTTTTCACACTGAACAGTGTGATTGTGTATCTGTAGTTAACAAATATAGGACATTTTCTGCAGCAAAAATGAATTTAAATACAATTGTACCTTTGATCCAACATTGCTTGATAGCCATTTAGTTAATTAATAGTAGTTTGAACAACCTTTATTAAAAAGGACGCGCCCTTGCTAGTATGCCATACATGTAAGAACAATTTATAAAGGTCCCATGCTTTTATATAGACCTTAGTGGTCCCCTAAAACCATATCTGAAGTCTCTTTCTCAAAATTCAGCCTTGATGCAGAATTACAGCCACTAGAACCAGTCCCACAATGAGCTTTCCTTAGTATGTGCCATTGCTGAGGCTGTAGCTTTTGAGGAAGAGAGAGGGGGGGGGGGGGGGGGGGAGCAAGGTGGAGGCTGGGGGTGTGGCCTTGACCAACTGCCACTTTGCGAGTTTGAAAGCCTTGGTGTCTATCTCCCTCATGGTCGGGCCAAATTCTCTGGGCAGGCAAAGCAGAGAAAGGGGAGGTAACCTTGCCCCTTATGAGGTCATAAGGGGCAAGATTCCAGATCAGCCCATCTGAGCTTTCATTTTCTCAAAGACAGAACAGGATAATCCAGGGCTCGGTATACACCTGTCACCATTCCTAGCCACTGGCAGGCAGGGGGAACATGTAGTAATGTTAAAAAAACTTATAAAGTGAAATGTTCATGCCATGGGACCTTTACGCTAATTCCACATACTCCCACATCAGTTTCCTCTCATTTCCATTGGTTATACAGTATGTACACCACAATCAGAATAGTTGGAATAGAATAGAAAAGAATAGCTGAGGATCAGGTGGTTAAAAACATAAACTGAAGCTGTGTGGATACAGAGCTACACGCCTGAGGTATTTACTGTTTACTTTATATTTAGTTACTGAGGCAGTAGGCAAAATGACAGCACAAACAGTGTGTGGATCACAGAGGGATTTAGTGGAGATAGTCTTGTGAGTTTAGAATGTTTTTCTGACATGGGAAGTACACAACCGCTTATCAGTCGGGTTAAACTCTTGCTCTGAGAGGGCAAACACTGATCACAAAACTAGGGCAACCTCCCACAGTCATGTGTACACTGTAAGCAAAAGAAAACAAACATGCAAACGCGCACACACACCTGCTAATTTATCCTATCCTCATGGTATATTACAATGGCAATCGGAAAACAGTCAGAGGTCTGATAGCTGATTGATCAGAACAGATCAAATTAGACAAATTAATTATTTTTCTAACTATGAATACTCACACGGGTTTGCATGCGTGTGGGTATAAACCACAGAGATGGCACTGTTCGTGACTTGAGTTTGGGTGTTAAGGTTGACACACACACACACACACACACACACACACACACTTCAAAAGCAGCTGTGGGCCCTCCCCTCCCACCTACTCAGCATAGCTTGCATACATGCCTGCACTACTGCGGGCCTTCTTAATACAATAATATTATTGGTCTGTATAGCTATGTATGTGTGCACAGCCATTATGAGTACATATAAAGCCAAGTGGGTTTTAGGACATAAGTCCCCTTACAGTTTGACATTTTAGAAGTCTTCATGATATAATACTTACATTTGCATACTTTAGATAGACATAGAACTGATAAATGTACCTCTCAAGGTTATCATACAAACAGACACATTCACTCAGGCAAAATGTACATTAAAAACTCAATTTTTGATTTTTGGGATATTTCCATTCTCATATTGGCAATGGTTAAAATGCTTTGGCAATCTTTTATCTTTAAGCCATATAAAAGAAACAATGAGGCTGCTTAGCGAAGCCACAGGCATCATTGTTTAGTTCCAGAAAGACACATTTAAGCCAACATGGAATCCACATGCTTGATTAACAATAAATGTAATAAAAATAACAATAAATAAATGTAATCAATATAATGTTTTTGGACCAGCCATTCCATATTTGTGATGATAAACAATATGCACTGTAGAAATCTCAATCTAATAATGTTTGATCTAAATGGGTCCTCAACAAGCCATGACGGGTTTACATCTTTTTGGGAAAGCCCAGGTGGTATACAACACATACAAATGAGCACTTTTACTATTAAAAACGCAAAGATTTTAACAGGAAAGTTGGTGAGTTTTACGCTGAAAAGCAAACAGTACACTCAGCATGATTGATATGACTAAGCCGTAAACAGAAGACACATAATCAGATATGGGGAAAAAAAGGCAGTAAAAACAAAACAAAAACCGAGCTCAAGCTTGGGACATATTAAAAAATAACAAGTGCAGAAAGAATTAAAATAAGCAGGTTACGGCAAGGTTGCAAAACAAAGACAAACAGACAAGAACAACACAAACATACAGTAGATGAGAGGGATTTGAAGATTTTACAGCAGCGCAGGAAGGGGAGCATTAAACAAATCGCGTGGTGGTATGAGAATCGCACTCAACTTGCGAAATAAGGAATTGAATGCATTTTTTTTTTCTTTTAAGGGGTGAATAAGCTGTTGGGTGCTGGTGTAAGGAGAAGTGGTGTTTCAGAAGACACTAAACAGTAGACTGTTACCTCATAAGTCAGAACAACCTAAATAGAAACCTCTGTATTAAGATAACTGCACAGAGCAAGATCCTTTTTGGGGCATTTTTAGCCCTTTATTTATATAGGACAGCTGAAGACAGGCAGTGGAAGGACCTCAGGGAGGAGTCCAACCTGTGGCCGCTGCGTTGAGGAGTTAACCTCTATATATGGGTGCCTGTTCTACCAGGTGAGCTACCCAGGCGTCCAATAACCTCTTTTTTTTTTTTTTGCAGCAAAAAGTGAGCGAATGTTTTTTTTTTTCTGTCAGCATTATGTCTGTTAGGGCCCTCAACAAAGAGGCCAGAGGTCCGATTGACTGGTGGGGAGTCTGTGTCCTGCTCAGGGATCAGGGAAAAAAAACGCACTAGCACGGCCCAAAAATATACATGGCAGTAGGCTTAGAACAAGATTTTAAGGCAACTAAGAGAAGTTTGTCTAAAAGAAGTTAATATTGTAGCGAGAAGTCACTTCCCTATCCATATTAGCCTCATGAATGATACTTTATATATTAACTTAAAAGAAAAATGGAAAATAAACTTTTTTCTTTGTCCTCGGGTCAAATTTGACCTCTTCAAAAAAATGTTTATATCTGAAATATCGGTTTCTTTTTAACCAAATTACCACAAGAAAATGGATTGGATTCCATACAACGCTCTTTCCAAATACTATTGATCCCTTTCATTCCTGACTAAACTCATCAGCACGTTCCTCTGATCTTAACTATTAGTCAAAATGATTCCTAATTTCTGCTTTTTAAACTCAAATATTAGGTATAATTCTACATAAATGA
>NC_045745.1:28410303-28417754 GCF_008692095.1 Etheostoma spectabile
CCATGAATTCCAAAAAGTACTGTAAAACTAGTGGCAGTAAGGGGGTGTTAGTGAAAACAAAAACAAAAAAGTCTGAAAAAGGGACAAGGTTTAAATTAGTTAGTAGTTAGGATTTGTTGACACTGTTTGCTGCTTAAATATGATCATCATACAAAATGACAGCGCTCCTCTTTTAGAAAGACATTTTTATGGTCACTGGTCAAGTATTCCTCATGCACATGCGAGCGCGTACTGAGTACACATTCTGAATCCACATAAATGTGACACCAACACAGTCCCCATGGCCATAGAGAAAGACAGAGGTAGAGAGAGATACTGATATTCAAACAGAACAACATGACCTACCTCAATGAGCTCCGGTCGCAGGTTGATGGTGCGTAGCCAGTCTCGTAAATGCGGGTAGCTGTCCAGGGCCTCGGGCCTGTCCGTCTCGGGCACTTTCTGCTTGCACTGCAGCTGTTTACAGATGTATTTCATCAGCTTCACCTGCAGGGAGCAATAGAGAACCCAGCGCAGATGGGAGGGGCAGGTTAGAGGGGAGACTCACAGCGTGCTGGGAGCTACAGCAGAGGAGCAGGACTTCACTGTCACACATAGAAATGATGCAGCATGTGTGTTCTATTGTTACTGCAATACCACACATGTTAAGTCATTCTTCAGAGAAATAATACAATTACTACAGACTACTGTTGCTTCTAAAAAAGTGACATTACATAGTGCCAAATCCATCTTACATTCATCACCTCAGCTGTTATACTGTATCTTCCATCTACAGATGGCTCTTCAGAATGATAAAGGTTAACTTCATCCATGAATTACTCCATTCTCGTTTATTTCCATTCTGAACTCTATGTACCTGCAATAACGTTTCCAGTGTTTGTTTGTAACCCAATTTCCCAGTGCCCCCAGTGCACAAGACGGTTAATTAGATATCAACAGCTATTATCATACAGAGGAACAATGAGCTGGTCATCTAATGAGAGCATCTGCACTGCTGGCACAGCAAACAAGTGTATTTGGAGCAAGGAAGCAGCTCAGTGACATAATGACGAAGGAAAGTCAATTTGCCAGTAAGTGGTAGAGGTACTGTACTCTCTCTCTGCTTGTTTCACCAGCTCTAAAAAAAAAAACGGCTTGGAATTGAACCTTTTGTCACGCCATATTATGTATCTATGAACTTTTGAGGAATTATTGCCTTCCTTCAACTTGCGTCTCCTCATCCTCTGCAGAAAGCATCCCACATGTCTTCACTTTGTGTTGGTGCGGCTGATGAAGCAGGCGAGTGAATGCACAGCAACTCCCCCCCCCACGATCTTCCTCTTGAGGCTTGCATCTGCTAATCAGCACATTAATGACTAAAGCCCTGGTGAAGACCTTTGCTGTAGTATCTCATGACATGGGCGCATCACCTAACCAGAACATCCCAAACACAGCTGTGTTTGAGAGACAGACCTGTCACCTGTCTCAAAACACTCATATTCAACGACACATAAAGCTGCGAGACTTTACCCCTGCGCTTTCAAAGCCAATGTCAAGTGCAGTGGTCCTGTGAGTAAGTATCACAATGAACGCCGCGGTATTGGCTTGCAGCGGCCCGCGTTGTGCATCTCAGCGCGGCCGTATAGTGTGTCTCCTTATCTCGCGGTCTATCTGCAAGAGTCCATTACAGCAGGCAGCACCTTTAGTTGAGCTGTGCAACACCAGCTAGCTTTCAACCCACCACGCAACTCTCGAGTGCCTGAGCAACAATGAGGAGCGCGTGTCTTTCTCCGCTCATTCAACGTACTCCGTGACACATCCACCTGCCAACCAGACAGAAACTCATGCAGCCACGCTGCTCTCCAAATGTGTAGCCTTGGGATGTGAAAAGGCTGCTTCGTGGCAGCTAACAAAAGCCTCTCCACCGAGGGCCACAGGGATGAAAGCGGATGAAAACGAAGTAAATGCTCTCCGTGTCGACTCTGACTGCAGCTTTTCAGTTCGGAAAAATACTCAGCTATTATCAGTTGCACTCAGAGAGAGTAATCAAATAATAAAAACAGCATGCATTATTGAATGTAAACTGATAAAAAAAAGGGATGTTTTCAAAACTTACAAGCAAGGACCATGTCATAAAAGCTGGTTGAGAAGAATATAAATGCAAAAAAAACAAAGCTCACCTCACATGTGACTGCCTACATAATCTTTTTTTTTTTTTTTAAGCACTAGATTAAAATGCCCTACTGTTTCCAAAATATCTTTGGAGTTTTAGTTGGATGGATTTGACCTTAGAGCCCAGCCAGAATCAGAATCATAAAAGATTTATTGCCAAGTAAGTAGGACTTTTGTGGGATTTGCCTTGGTTGTTGGTGCATACGTAAACATATTAAACATTAAAGCTATAGTGCGTGGTTTATGTCTCCCCCAATGAGGAATCAAAGTAATG
Organism: Etheostoma spectabile; assembly: GCF_008692095.1. NCBI lineage: Eukaryota > Metazoa > Chordata > Actinopteri > Perciformes > Percidae > Etheostoma > Etheostoma spectabile. The sequence goes on from NC_045745.1 coordinate 28,412,729, forward strand.
ACAACCACACTGTCCACATACGAACCTTCTGTGATGGCGCACGCGGGCCCCCCCCCCTCCCCCGCGCAGTTGCTAGTAGCTACAGAGGACATGGAGGATTAAATAAACATGATGGACATGATCAGAAAAGGTAAGAATCCTCACCAAACGCCACAATCTTCTGAACATAGCCCTACTGAGAAACACAGAGAGAGAGTTGTGTGGCGCTGATTAGCTTTGTAGCAACTCATTTGGCAATGGCTTGAATGTAACTGACGTACGTTAATAGCAAAAAAGTTACACATTAAAGCTTTAATATGAAATAACCAAACAATAAATACAGAAACAAGCAACACACACATACCTATTTAACATTAAGAAAAGAAAGAGGCTGTGTGGATGTGCAAACAACGTTGAGCCAGTAAGAACTGGCAGCTCGCTACCTTTGATGTTCTCTTTTATACACATGTGGACGGGAAATACATATATCCAGCACATATGCAAACATAGTGCTAGAGAAGCATCGACATAGACGGGAGAGCAAACTATGTAATGCTGTGATAAATGGTACATCCAATCCATTTCACACCAATATTCTAAATTACAAAGATAATTCAGAGCTCTCATTAAGTGTCTGAATATAGTGTTTCTTTGTACTAGCATGGCTAGCAGTGAGAGGCCTTTACTCGACATGAGCTAATGAGCTAGCCTCCTGTTTTACCCCCCTATACACTAGTGCAATCCTGTGACGTCTGGTTACCTAGCAACCCCTCTTCTGAGTCGTCAGCAACATTTCAGTGGGATTTTCCCATACATGTGAAACACGGAGCTCAGACATAATACATCGCAAAATACAAATGTCACCATGTGTCTCCACACAACAATAACAGCAGTAGCAACAAAACATGACCAACGTTCCTTTATCTCCCGTCACACGCAGAGCATTTACTTTTCTCATTAACATCCTAAATAAATAAGGTGGATAGAGTTACACAAGCATGCACGTCCCCCAAATCCATCATTGATATCAGTGATGTGTGTGTTTGTGTTGAGAGCACAGACAGGCACATCAACAAACCAGGAGATAATGACAGGCCCTCTGTATTATTTTTGGTGCAGAGTGGAGATAGCAGCGTTTGACGTGTGGCCTCGGGGTGGGAGGAGGGGGAGGAGAAATGGCGTCAGAGCCCACCTGTCAGCAGCGCTAAACAACACCATGGCAACGGCCTAAAGCTGTGAGGAGATGAGTGACAACCAGTGTGTCTTCCACCAGAGAGGGGAGAGAAGAGCCCTAGCAGTGGCCTGCCTGAGTCACAGCGGACTCGGGGAGCAGAACCCACTGCTCCAATTGTTGTCTCAAGGCTCTGGCTGACACAGCCAATTTTGGTGCACCTGCCAAGGATAGCAAGGCCTATCTGAGAACTGAGTAACAAAGCTCTATTCCAGAAAATGATATTTGCACAGGAAGGTCAGTTCATTTTCTCTCAGACTGAAAAATGCTCATGTTTCTTGTTGTCAAGACAGGCTTAGTGAAGCATTTCTACTCAGTGTCATGTTAGCTATTGATCATTATAAGCCCATGCAAAACCCAGTAGTTCTTAGATGTCTTTTTTTAAGATTATTTATTTTTTGGGCATTTTTATTGATAGGACAAACGACATGCAGCAAAGGGCCGCAATTCGGAGGTGAACCCGGGTCTGCTGCGTCGAGGAGTAACCCACTATATGTGGGTGCCCGCTCCACCAACCAAGCTATCTGGACCCCCCTCTCAGATGTCTTTGATAGACTTTTGCTTAACAGAGTAATCAATGGATCAAATGCAATTGAGGATAACCACATTTCATTGGGGTTAACTACACAATATTATCACTGTTAGATATATTATTTTGATTGGAGCTTTTAGGCTCTTCCAGTCAGTGTTGCAGTCAACATGGACTGTACAACAGTAGCACTCGAGCTAAGATACAATTCAAATTTAAGGGTAATTTCAGTATTGGGTTCACATTTCATATAGGATCATGCAAGTAAACTGATGATATGACTGATGCATGCACAATTTCAGAAAAAAAGGTGAAAATGTCAAAAGACAAAAACACAATGGATTTAGGGAGCCCTAGTGTGGACGGGGGATTGAACTAACATGGCTGAGGGACCTGGACAATGGCCTGCTGCCCATCCTCCCTCATTGTTACCACCAATCACAAGTTGACCCCTATGCTGGGCTGGGCTGGGGAGGGGTGGGAGGGGGGTGGGGTGGTAGGAGGTGATAGAGTGGCCTCCAACTCTCTGTGGTAAGGTTGTGCAAGGTAAGTCAATGTCCCTGCCTCCAACCTACTACACAGAGACAGACCTTGTCCTCTTTCAGACTTACACTGTGATGTATCTGACGGACCATGTGGTCACCGGGGCCACGAGTTTTGTGAAAACTGAAAATTATTAAATAAATAAAAAGTTTAAAATGAAGTATATACATATATATATATATATACACACACATATATATATATATATATATATATATATATATATATATATATATATATATATATATATATATATATATATATATACACACACACACACACACACACACATATATACAGCTACATCATGCAGCTATTTCAACCCGAACAGCAACACACACCGTGCTAACTTCCTTCCAATTTGGAAGATGCAAATTGGCTCTTCCACAAAAGAAGAAGTACAGCAGACCTCAATTACAGGATGTAATGCAACTCATCCTGAGTCAGTTTAAGAATAGATTAAGGCCTGCCTACACTGTTCAACCATCCTGATTTTAATATCATGCAGTCCATTCTTATTGACTACGCCACAAAAATGGAAATGTTGCTCCACTCTCTAGAGTTGTGTTTCCTCTATATCCTCATGTGAGCGACATTCTCCATTGTCTTCTCCTAGGCCTCCGACAGACACACAGAGTGGATGTCATGTCATAAGAAGCAGCCCAGCCGATTGGCTTTGATTCTCTCCTCCCTTTTCCTCCTTGCTCTCCCCTCTTGCACAGGCTCTTTGCGCGTCATTTGATTTTCTTATTTAACAACCAACCCTGAAAATGCGTAGGAAGAAAGATGTCTAAAAATAGATGCAGCCACAACAGCTCGCACAGCAAACTCTCTCCAACACCATGAGGAGACAAAACAGAGTGACGCTTTGCTGTTTGCTGATCATTACTGAGAGCAGTGATTAAAAAAAGATAAGGCGGTGAATTGCTCTTATGTAAAGATTGACAGCAACAAATAAATATCCAACGCACTTGTTTAAGGCTGTGTAAAACACAGCACATACGCAATGCACTTTGGGTTCTACTGTTTACAGGATGTTTCGAGTTCATGTTTCTAAGTGTTTGGATCACGTAGACTGATTTCGCTGGTTGAAAAACAAACAAGCTGCTAAGGCCATTTAAGTGGGTATGATAAAGCAAAAGTCAGGCATACATAAAGAGCTACAGTAAAAGTAACACAGAGGCAGCATGAGAGGCAGAGAGCAGGATGAGTGGGATTAGCATGTGAAAAGTGAAGTACTAGTTAGCACTCCATTTAAGAGGCCTGTATCATTATCCTCTCACTGGCAGGGCAGAAAAAACACACACACACAGTTCGAGTGAAATAATAAAGCTCTCTCAATGAGAGTATAAAGTGAGTTCAAGCATCTCTTGATAGTCCTCCTGTGCAATATGGGAGCGATGGCCGTTTGCACCTCGAGTGTGACAACTACTTTGACCTCACGGTGCTTAAAGCTTCAGTAGTAATGACACCTATCATGTCTAGTTGCTAAACAATGGTTTGCATGCGATCACCTGGACATTGATGCATTACAATGCAGTACAGATTGTTGCATTACAGTGTGCTTGCTAGATTTTTAAAAGATCATGGCAGGGGCTAGTGTAAACCCTTACACATCAAAGGGTCAAGGTTCAGGCACAACAGAGATGAGTTTATAGGGATGTATCGTGCATGTCTGAAATATAGAACTTGACATTATCGGCTGAAATTTGGAATCGTATACCAGGAGTCAACCAAAATCTACGATTAACTCCAAAATCAGCTGACTGTCTGAGGGATTTAGCAAATGAAAACTCAAGGATGGGCTGAATGAAGAAGTGAAAGTGCACACGTGTGGCAAGACGTGGTTTCAAAATGGGGTGCCAGTAACGACATAGGAAGTAAGAAGACTGCTCATAAAGACAGCGCCCCATGCCCTGCCAGCTCCTCTCAAAGGCTTGTTGAAAGACCGAGCTTCTTAGCAATGACGATGAACATTTCACATCTTTTCAAATCCCCTTTGTACCAACATAAACAATGTAATGGCATAGAAGAAGAAAATAAGAAAACAAGAAAAAAACAGTGTGACAGGCAAACCGTGAGTAATAGTAAAACAGGTGGTAGAATTCAAAATCAGTTGAAACAGCTAAAAATGGAACTTGATTTTCCAAAAACACCCGCCGCTACAACAAAAAGAAGAATTTAAGCTCACACAACCAAGTAAAGTTAACACATGAATAGCAAACCATGTTAATATTTACACATCACAACAAAAATCCAACGGGAACTGATAAAGGTCTGACCGATAAAGTTAATAAAGCATGTGAGACTTCTTCAAATGAATCAGAAATTCTGCCGATGCATGACGAGACCAAGAGCAAATGATGATCAGTTCACTTAAAGTTTTGACAAAAAAACAATGCCACTCATATGTTCTCACACAAGTTAATCCCATTTTTAGTCCCATTTTTTTTCCTTTACTGTAAAACAGTTTTAAGAGTTACAAATACATCACGTAAGGTAAAGTTAAACAGCAGAAACGGTTTGACCATTGAGACAAAAGTACAGTTATAATTTAGTGAAAGTAAGATTAAAGATCTACATTCAGCTGTGCTGTAAAGAAGAAAGCGTCTACCATACCTGTTCCCAGTGCAGCAGCTAAAAGCAAGTGACCAGTCACATCCTCTCCACTGCAGGAAGTGGTAGATTTCAAATCAAAAAGGTTCCTAGTTGTTCTGACCCTCAACACCCCCCCCCCCCCCCCC
>NC_045745.1:28417764-28439703 GCF_008692095.1 Etheostoma spectabile
CCCCTCCCCCTCCCAATGGCCTACAACTACAGGAAAGAGAACCTCAGAGCAGTAGCCTTCAAGTAACATGCAAGGCCGGCACAGCCTGCCCATTGTCATGTAAAACAATGCCGGTGCAAAATGCATCTAAAAAAGACAGCGTACCACAGGAAGTACTCTGCCAGATCACATCCTGTCCCACGCGGTGACAAGATACTCATGACAACAGACGAAGAAGAGAAGAGAGGGGAGGGGGCTACAATGGACAACATGCAAACCGGCAAACTGATCGTGTCTCGTTTCTATTTCAGTTAATACTTTGATTTTTTTTTCTCCTTTTAACACTGGGCTTTTTCACTGGAGCCAGTGTGAATGTGTTCCCACACAGTGGCTCGCCAACTTGCACCTCATGCCTGCCAGACAGCTAAGGAGCTACCAAATGATTGTGTGGACAAATTATGAAAATGCATTAAAAAAGAAAGCTGCACCTAAAAACATAGGATTGCTTGTCCCTTGTTCTGAGCTCTATCTTGATCCTGCAGGCTTAGACATAGAGATACTACCATCACAAATACAAATAGATCTTTCGTTTTGCTACCCGGCCTGCTGAGGCAAACAATGAGAAAGTAACAGCCGACACACTGTAACTCGGCGACTAAATAATGTTGCATCTTGACCATTCTGAAGGTCACTTGAAAACCAGTTCAGCCGGGCTGTTGCGTGTTCTGTGTGGCTGAAACTAAATGCTCAGAGCTTTCTGGAACATTAGTTTTAGGAGCAACGGCACAATTGTTCATGGGGGTGTTCAGTTATACAGAAATAAAACAGACATGGATAATTAATAGCCTCCAGCCAATCAGGAATGACTATTCTTTTTATCCAATGTATGCTAACGCTTAAATAAACCATGAGCCAGAAAAGCCATTAGCATGTCTCTAGAATGTCAGTATGTGTGGAGCAAAGATACATTCAAAGTTCAAAATTTGTAAGCATTAACCGTGTTGCCTTCAGTGTCTTTCACAACTCCGTGTCTCATCAAATGTATCAACTTTTAAACCCACACACCAACCCCCTCTTCTCGTCCCCCTCCCCAGCAGAAGCAGGGCCTGTTGTCCCATCATGCATTGTTGCAACAACATGAAGCTGGGCTATCCATGACATGATTCCCTCAGTCATCTGGCAGCTGAGAATATTACAAAAACAATGTGACTGTAAACATCCCATGGGTGGAAACATGCAGGCCTGAGATAAATAAAAAAACAACTGCCAAAACGACTATATAACACCACCGCTAACAAAATGCACACAGAACAAATGATAGGAAAACTGATAAATAAGGGCCCGAAAGGCACGTTTCATTGTGGTGTAGTTACTTTTAAAAAAAGAAGCATTTTCGCATCTGTATCTGGATTTTATATGCACATTTTTTATATGGTAGGTGATGGCTGAAAGGCTAGAGATGGCAAATACTGGGTGCATCCTCTGCTGATGCGTGCATGCGACCAGGCATGACTTCTCTATCACACTGCTGCCTTCTATAGTAAAATACACAAAGGCCCGACAAAAGCCATGGCTTTTTGCGCAAAAGCAATGTCAAGTCATCCCAACACGACTGAACTGAATCCGGATCCAGATGCAGGAAAAGCAGCGCGTACACCAACCCTGCACGCATTACGCCTGGGAAACACCCACACACACACAACAACACACACACACACACACACACACCACACACCACACACACACACACACACACACACACACACACACACACACACACACACACACACACACACACACACACACACACACACACGGAACACGTCGTACAATTCGTTTTGTATATGTGTGGCGCGTGCCTATTGTGTGCACACACGCGAAATCCTGTGCAGAGAACAGCACACGGTGGCATAAATTATAGCAGTATCAGATTATTGAATGTGTGCCATTAGGCCAGGCTGAAATCAGCTGCACGGCACGGTGCCGTGAACTAACCGCGGGGCTCCTGAATATCTCCACCTAGAGAAAGAGGTCACGCAAATAACTGGAGCAGACATCAGTCACATCTCGACCATTTAGGAATCTTATACAGCAATAGCGAAGGCAACACTTGAATATCATTTGTTGAGTCTTTGCACCTCAATGCATCGACCCAGTAGTAGATTGCAAGCAACAAAATGAGCCCAGCTCACTGGCACTCCGCGGTAGAGCGCCTCGCTTGCAGCCAATATTCAGCCTATGTATGAGGCGGACATAGTATTAGGGCTTCATGACTCCGCAATTTGACTAGACTGCTCTCTATCGCAGGACGGGGCTGTGACATATGTGAAAAGCTCATTACCTCCAAAGTGCGTATTTCTTGCTGCGTGAGGTCGTTGGACGCGGCGCATTTGGTCCGTAGCCCCTGTAAACTGGAGATGGAGATTTCAATCATATTCTGGATGAGTTCGCATTGATGTAGTGCGGCCATCGCTGCGCCACCGCTACTATCCCTCTCCGGCTGCTCATCACTCTCGACCATCTTCCCACCTTTAGCAGACACACTATCCATTCCTCAGCATCGGGCACGGCTGGAAGTGCTGGAGTCAAACTGTTCGGCTAAAAGGAGACACATGCAGCAGTCCAGCAGACGCAGCGACCTATTGTGGAAGTTAGCTGACAGCAAATGTCCCCAGCTCCCAATGTGGGAAAAGTCAGGATGCAAAACGAAATCTACTTCTTCTTATTATTATTTTTTTGTTTTGTTTATCAAAACAAGATGCTCGACTGCAGCCCAGGCTGTGAGGCGGTCCGGAGTCCAGCAGTGCCCGACTTGTATATTCGGTCCGTCTAGGCTACCGACGACAAGCTACTCTCTTCCACCGACAGCTCTGGCAGAGGCTTTCACCGTCTGTCAGCTGTTGGGAACATCATGGGGCGCGGTGCAATCTGGGAAATGAAGTCACACAGGCACTCAACCCCCCCCCCCCCCCCCCCCCCCCCCCCCCAACCCTCTCGTGCGCGTGCTCACACATGAAGAAGGAACAGCAATTGTTTTGTACAATTATTACAACAATAACTTGTTTACGTGTTAAAGGGAAATTAATGTGTATAAGTACAGGAAAGTAGGTTATATAACACCAGTTGTATAAAGCAATAACAGAGAAATCATAGGTGTGATCGGATTAGGGCTGGGTGATGGGGAGAAAATCAGATATCGCGATATGCTTGACCAAACACCTTGATATTAATATTGCGGCGATAGTCTGGGGTTGACAAATGGTGCTTTATCAAAATATCTTTGCACTTAGATTTTAGATAAATAATCATCAGTAATGTGGACATAATGTCTAAGTGGGTAAAAGGCAAATAATCACTTTACTGTAATGCAACCTTTAAAACCAGGAAAAAACACCACTTATGTCATATCACGATATTACGATATCCAAAATCTAAGACAATATCTAGTCACATATCATGATATCGATATAATATTGATAGACTGCCCAGCCCTAAATCTGATTATTAATGACTGCATTCCATTTAGGTGCTCTGTTAGGGCCTAGCCCCTTTTTCACTAAACACATATGTGTCAATAAGAAAAGCACAGGTGTAAAGAATAGAATTAATAATGGCTGAATCACAAATGGCTGTTTCTGTCATAATATCTTTAAAATGGAATAGCCATCATTTATGTACTAGTTCCAACCTGTGTTTTTTATTTGCTGTAACAAGTTGTTCGCCCTGGAAACAATGTCATGACAACAAAGCACATCGCAAAAAAAAAAAGGATTATGAAGTAATATGATAGGATCTGCATTATAGGGTTGCTATGAGGAATTCTGGGATCAGAATACTCCTCTTTTATTGCTGGTACAGTACAATTGCACAGTAGGCAGAGCTGGCAATGCAAGAGACGCTTTGGGCCCAAAGAATAATCACCACCTTTCACCTCACTCACAACACCATGCACTGACACCATATTCTCTGTGTTGAGCAAAATAGATGCACCATAAGGCCCAAAAGAATACAATAGAGGTTTTAATGATATGAAAAATGTAAAAGGCCACAGGTTCTTTATGTAGTTTATCAAAGGTACAATCTGTGATCAGTGTATAGCCCCCTCCCCATCCCGCCAAGCCACATAGTTGACATTCCACTTGCATGTAGTTGAGTGTACATGGTCTGCATTCAAATGCAGACAGCGCACTTTCCACAATGATGTGATGTTGGGTGTAGAAAGGGTGCTGGGCCTTTGATAGTACATCTTTTTTATTTTGTTGTCTGGTGTCTATAATCTCACTCCTCAAAAGTCTCAAGAGTTACTTCGAACAAGGTGGTCAAATTAGAAGATATCCTACTCATGCTGCTATTATTTCCACACCAAAAGCAATGCAGCCGGAGCATGAGCGTGCAGCCTGAAATGAAGAACTTAAAGATGTGTTACAAATCTTAAAAGTGATGGCACTTGCTGCAACTTCAAGAGCGAGGTACTTTGTTTGCCCTCATATGAGGACAGTGCATTTCACATGTACGGGGGTGGGAGGAGTGTGCAGGAGCAACAGTATACATGGCGCATGGCTGCACAGAGGGTGTGATGTTCCTTCCTTTAATATACCCTGATTATACAAACGAGCATGAGTCATTTCTAATGGAGCCCTGATTTTCTCCTCCATCTGTGTATCTGTCTCTTCTTGTTTTCTGATTGCATGGGAAATTGCACAGTATCTTACCCTGGTCAGACAGGCACCAGTCCATGTAGCAGCCTCGCAAACTAACATACAGAGATCAACCGACAACCAAACAAAGGAAGTAGAACCCTTGTTGGGTGTTTTGGTAGGCCACTGAGTCAACCTCCAAATCAGCTGAAACTAGCAGTGTAAATTCCTCTGAATTCACATTGGAATCTGACATTGACTCAACATGAAACTGTAAATCCATGTAACACCACTGCAACGATGGAGTGAAACAGACACCAAGCCGAGTTTCAATCCTGAACGGTTTGTTATTCAGTGCATTGTACACTCAGTCCTGCTGTATTAACAGCACAGATTTGATGGTGACATGCCAGCAGAACACCCAGCTACAGCTCTTCTTTGCCTTCAAAATGAAGTTACTTAGTGGCTAAAGTGGGACTGACATAAAGGAGGTTTTAATATTTAATATTGGCTGTGTATGGTCACCTATTTGAGAGCATACTCAATCAAATTAGGTGTACAAACACCAAAATGTGTGGACCAGTATTGTGGAAACAGAATGTAGCTGAATCCCTCTATGCCCACAGCTGTCTGTTAAAACCTTGCAATTTTAGGGACGTACTCAATTGAACCTATCTCATATCATATCTCCGACTTATCGTCTATTGCATAACTGCACCATGAGGACTCTTGCAGTGAGTAAGTGATTATCTTTGTGACTACCTAGCCATTCAGCTGACAGATCACAAAAAAGGGGAAATGTGAGCAGACGTTTGTTTCTCCTCTTACATGATACTTGAGGATTACTTACCTTTTGTTTTCCATAATAAATAATGTGCAACATGCAGGCCATCACAAAAGTACGTGCAGTATATTACAGAAGATAGGCTCTTGACAGCCTGCTGACACGACTCACTCAGCTAAGGATAACATGATCCTTTCCCAGCCGGACGGTCCCTTAAGCCCTTTAAACTGTCGTGCTATTGGACGGCCAAGACACCACACGTAGCATGGAGCTCACAGCTTCAGATTAAATGAGATTGTGGACTGTCTGCTTCCATCTTCTTTGCTGGCCAGGATTTCCACAAGCCAACCCTGCAGGTCCGGAGCGTTTGCCCTAAAGTCTGCAAAAACAGTTGGATGCATTAGGATACATCATTTTGATGCAGGTCTAGTAATTGCATGAATCAAATGAAAATGACAATCAGAAATGTGTACCTTGGTCTGTATGTGACATTGTCAGGGTACCTACAGTATTATATGCAGTATATATACAATACATATATATGAGTACACGTATGTTGAGTTCCAAATATAATGAAAAAATAACACTGACTGCAGTGTAGATATTTGTGGACAAATCAGGGCCAAATATTGAAAGTGTCTTTGAACGAATGTTTTTTTTTTAGATGCATCTTACTTTTCCTGAATGAGCGAACTATTGCTAACTCAGACAAATGGGGAAAGGAATAGGTTTACACAACACACCACATCAAAATTATTCTATGTACGTCAACTTTTTCATGAAATGTTTCATTTTTACCCTGATTAACGCATGTAGAGTTTTGGAAAAAAATTCATTTGAATTATATACAAACATTATACAGCACCTCCTCTGATGAGTATCACTTCAATTTGTCATGTTATCCTCAATTTAATTCTTTTGAGATTTGTATTATTGCTGCTCTAAATAGCATTTATTGATGTTATTATCAAAGACACTATTTTGTTTAAGCTTTCCTCTTAAACCTTTCAGTATATTGAAACATGCAAGTGTTGGATACAATGAATGATGGGAAGTATTTACTACTATGGGCTTTTCTTTTTTTACTACAACAAGGTGTGCATGAAGTATCGCTGCAGCCGTGACATATCAACCCTGAGTCAACTGTTGGCCCATTCAGTGCTTGAGGGAGGGCATGATGGGTAGACATGATTGTAGTCCTTACTGTAACACCTAGTCGTCACTGCAGTCAAAACTTAAGAATCATACATAGACTTTGGCAAAACCTTTTTTTTCTTCTTTTTTTAACTTTGTAATGCTGAAAGCGACTCTGTACTTTTTATTAAACATGTTTCTCTCATGTCAACATTTAGGATCATTGTTAAGATAATTGTTTGTTGTTATTTAATCATAGCTTTCAAAAGCACTCCATCATTCTGGTATCATCATGTAGTATAATCACTTTCATTTCTTTTGTTACCTGTCTGCAAAACGCTTTGTTCATTTGATCAATATGAGTTTTTTTTATAAGACAGTTTCCCTAACTACCCCCTATTTATCTTACATTTTCCGTAAATGACTTCCTTTCCTATTGGGTTTCCCAGTGCTGTGTACACATAAAGAAACATTACATTTTAGGTTTTTCAAATCCAAAATGCCATGGAGCTCTCATGTGGAATGTCTGTATTTTATTTCATTTTAAAGCCCTTTTGTAAATCTAGAATCTCTAAATTTATACATTGCCTTTTTGATATTATTACATTAATCTGAAAACAGGAAGTAAGACAGAGCAGGCCTCCTGTAAACTTCCGTTGAACTCTCCACCCTACAGAGTAGCCAAGTGAGTTCTGTTTTTCTCTTCTTTTTTTAATTAAGGGGCAGGGCACTTTTACAACCATTACTATTTTCACTACGTATATACAGCTGACCAAATGTAGACATTGATCTTCAAATGAATACTTATTCATCCCCATAGTCTATTATTAGTGACCTTTAGAAATTTCAGTACCTTCTGCAGAAAATAACACATAGTAGGGTGTAACATTGTTTCACTTTGTGTTGATATCTTATAAGAGACACAAGTGGCTTTGCACATTTAACTTAATAGTAAATAGTTTCACCCAAGATATAAAGATGAGACCAGATACTGTTCTCTAGAGCGTCTATGTACGTGTCGGTTTCTTTCACCACCATTCCCTGTGAAAGAGAATATCCTGTGCAGGCAGAATACAATTCAAACATTGCTATTAAAAACGCAATCTGGCTGCTATCATACAAGATAATGTAACTCAATTGGCCCACACTGGGAACCAGTTGGATCCCAGCGATCACAGAGTGGATACAACTACTCAAATGGCACCTAACATGGAAATATGCACAGACACCACCATCTGCTGGACAACGCTGTACTGCTAAAATACATTCAGTTTAATGTTCAGCTTCCACGACCTTCTTTAGTGCAGTGAGATGTCTCTAGTTTCCCCCTGCAGATTCTAGGCAGATTAGAATTTAGCATCCAGAAAAGGACTTTTGATTCGATGAAATTCTTTAAACAAGTTGATTTGAATTGGAAACAGACAACGCTATCTATTGTTAAAATATATTCAATGACATCTTTGTAACATTGACCTTTAGTGGACGTTAAAAATGTCCACAGAACACATGTTGGGCTGATGGCTTGCATGTTTTAGTTACATATTGTTGTTACTGTTTGGTTGCAACAGTAGACAGTGACTCTGACTGTGGTATGATTGGTTGTGTCAGATGTGGTGGCCCCACCATCTCAGAAACATCTGATCCAGAGATTTTCCTGCGCTCGGAAGTTTAGACTTGACGGTTGATGGGAGCAGTTCTGTGGGTGAAAACAAGTTGTCAATGAGCGTCAAAGAATGAGCTTATTCGAGCTAACAGCTAGCATGCGCACAGTGCAACAGCTGGTCTAGGTTGAATGTGTGGTACTGGTCTGGGATGCAGTTAGCTTTGGGGCCTGAGTTATGAGTTTGTACATGTATTCAAACTGATAATTGCTTAAGACTTGCTAACAGATTATCTACCGTATATCCCTTCAGCTCCATGGTGTTTTAAGCCTCCAACGTCATCTTCCAGGCAGCTAACCCTAACCTTTACCCTAAACATAACCATTGCCGTGCTGCCGGCTTAAAACACCAATCACCATTTCACAAGGCACCAGGAAGTTCTATGTTGTAGTCCTATTGGTCACTCACATAAGTTAAAAGTACCAGTACAGTAATGTCACAACGGTACAAACACCCCTTTTCAGGGTGTGAAGGATTCTCTGATCTGTCTTTTTGGTGTGTTAAATATCGGATAACTGTGCCTTATCCGGGTTTTCACAGTTATTTAAAGATGCGGTGTGTAAGACTTATGAAACTAACTTTCTGTCATATTTGCTGAAACTGTCCATATGTTTAGGTAGAACTACATTAAGCAGGAAATTTAAAAAAAAACTGCTCAAGCACACGCATTCATTCTCCCTTGTGAGGGGAGGGGCTTAGGAGACCGTTTGGGCTTTAGCAGAAAGAAGGGGACGGACTGAGAAGTTGTCGATGTTCAAAATCTTTGGCTAAGTCCTGGATCTTCACAATCCTACCTACAGCACCTTTAAATCAAACAGTTAAAATAAGTTAAGAGGTGACATGTCTCTTGTGCTGAGCTGCTAACAACAAATTAAAATGAAATATAACAAGGGCCCCCAGTTAGACACAGGTTTACTCTTTAAAGATTAGTCTATTGAGCCAAGCTCCATAGAGCTGCAGGGCAAAATCAAACCACCGGCAGAGTGGGCGGGGTTTACCCAGTCTATTTAAAGATGCCTTCCATTTAGAAAAAAAGGGTGCCTTTTACTTGTATCTGTGCAAAGTTTATCACTAGAGGTGTATTTATATTATAAGGTGGAAATGTCTGTGCACTTCCCTTAAATCTGAGATTCAAACCTATGCAGGGCAAGCGCGATTTGGCATGTCACAGATTCGAAAACCAATCACGTACGCAAATGCCAGCAAAGAAATCAGTCACCCAGGGCTTCCCATGGTGCTTATTTAAGCAGTGGTTTATCTGTCTTCTTGTCCTGGAACACCGCCTCATGGTTTGGCGGCTGAAAAGCCGAGGTGCTTAGGTCTCCCAACTGCAATAGTTCCACTGAGCCGCATCAACCTCCTCCACCTCCAGAGCATTTGGGCCAAATTGTGTGTGTCTGTGTTAATGGACTGGTGCAAGGACAGTGTAATTGAACCACGTCCTTGCCTCAGCAGGATCTGCAGATGTTTTTTAAGTCTCTCTCAGGCCCATCTCTTGAGTTCTTGGAGCAGGCTACCCCTAGGCGGGTTATTCACCTAAACAACATTCTTAGCTCCTTTCCACAACCAGAGGGTGGGGGACTTTTAACCCAATGTCATTGCATTTGCCTCCAGATCCAGGGGCATGTGCTTTAGCTGCTATGATAGTCGCATAACAGTTTTTTGGGGGAAATCATCAGAGGGTGCTTCTCTGGCAGCTAGCTCGATTGTGTGGTGAGCTTTGCACAGGTTATGAGACAATAGCTTGTCCCCTAGGGAGCATTGCCCAGCCAACCAACATCTACAAGGGTATGTCATTGGAAGACATTGCCTGACTGCTTTAGGGTTTCCCATCTCTACTGTTCTGCTGTCATAATTTAGGTTTATGACATTTGGTTTTATACGTCTCAATCAGTGCTTGGTGCAAACTATGGGACGCTGAAGTCACATCTGTGGTGCAAACTTGTAACCGTGGGCCAATTTAAACACACACCATTAGTGAACTCAAGGACCCTTCAACATGGTTCTTCTGAAAATAAACAACACATTTTCAGTTGTTGGTGTCCTGAATGGACCATATTTAAAAACTGGTTTGCTAGGCTTTGATTTTCATATTGCAGTGAAGTAAATATTTACCAAATGAAAGGTCTAAGACCGAAATGCTGTATTTTCTAAATAAATTATTACTTGCGTAATGGTCAGTGTGTGGGACTCTTTCTAAGCTAGTGAAATAAATAGAAAGCAGTTGCATGTCATTACATGTCATTTAGAGGACGCTTTTTGTCCAAAGCGACTTACAAATGCAAAATATTTCAGAGGTCGCACACCTTTGGAGCAACTAGGGGTTAAGTGTCTTGCTCAAGGACACATACGTTGATGTGTCGCAGTGGGAATCGAACGCTGGTCTCCCACACCAAAGGGATATGTCACATCCACTGCGCCAACATCACCCTGTTGCTGTGTGGGAGGTAACTTAAACTAAAAACTAGCAACATGTTTTGGAAAATGGTTAGGAATACGTGAAGTTCACAGAAAACTATTTAATGGATACAAATACAGTATACAGGCTACAAAATCCGAAGTGCTACAGCACTCTAGTAGGACTCGAGTGGGTGTTCCTCTCGGTACAGCTTTCTGGTTGGGTTTTATAAAATGTAAAACTCGAGCATGAAACACTGTATAGTGTTCCCAGCTATGGGTTTGTTTGGTAGAGTGTGCACAACTTACAATGGTTGTGTTCAATGGTAAATGCTTATAAACGTAAGAAAATGTTTGTAGTTTAAACACTAGAAATAATGTGCTATAGAAATACATAGTAATACACTATTAATAACTCTTAGTAATAATTATACAGTGGCTTGGATAAGTTTACACACCCATGCTAAAGTTGTTTAAAAAGAGGAATAAAAAAAAAAAAAAAACTTTTGGAAATTGATCTTAATGCCTAATTAAAACGTTTTAGGAAAATCCAAACTTTTAAGGATACCAATTTTCTTTGTGAATGAATAATGTATTCTAAATAAAATGTTCTTCCTTAAAATACAGGGGGCATACGTTTACACACCCCTATGTTAAATTCCCATAGAGGCATAGTGTATTTTTAAAGGAGAGTTATTTCATGGACCCAGGATCCTATGCATCCTGATAAAGTCTCCTTGGCATTTGGAATTAAACCCCCCCCCCCTCCATTATCACATACCCTTCACCATACCTAGAGATTGGCATGGGGTTATTTCAGTTAGCTTAATAGCTGGTTTGATTTGCATTGAGAGATATTTTATGGAAAGTTCCTCATGCCTATCTCTATGTATGGGTGTGTGATGATAGGGGGTTATTTTAATTCCAAATATAATACATTATTCTTTCACCAAGAAAATTGGTGTCCTTAAAAGGTTGGATTTTCCTACATTTTTTGAATGAAGGCATTTCGATCAATTTCCAAAAGATGTTTTTTTTTTTATTCCTCTTTTTAAATCAACTTCAGCATGGGTGTGTAAACTTACGCAAGGCACCGTATTTGAAACTTTTGTGCTGTCTTAATACCGGACATTACTTAATACATATAAACACATTTGATAGTTTTCTTTTATTTAGACAACCCAAATAAAAGGCACATAACATTGCGCATGTTTATGTAATAATTTGACAAACATACATTTAAAAAAAATGTAGGAATGTTTGACCTTTCTGCTAATCAGAAAGCTAGCCATATATACAAAATTACCATTGTTAATGTTCTAATACAAAAGATTTATAAAAAAGGTTATCTTATCTTTCACATCTATTCTAACTACCATATTCTTGGAACTAAAATAGTTTTGTACAAAGATATACATTCAACTGCTTTCACAAGGGTCCTGGAATTTCCAATTATTTCTTTTCCTAAAAAATAAAGAGATGTTCAATTCCACCAGAAATGTTCAGTTTATCACATTATTATTATTATCAAATTTGGCAAACAGGCTATCATAGTGTATCTACGTAAATGCATAAGAACAAAGAAAAAGCTACACTAATATTTTGTTTAAAACAAAACTTGGGAAAAATGACAAACATGCATATTGCATTCTTCAGTATGAACTGAATCAACTCAGAGCTGCAACACTGTTGAGAGAACACGGCATTCAGTAAAAACATGTTCAACAGCTACAGCATTTGGGGTCATGCAACATCAATTTTGTACCCATTATTTGTATGGATACAAACTTGCATTTTATCAAACTCATTCAGATCTCAGCCGCATAACTATGCAGCCTGAGACGTAACTTGACTTCAAAGGAAATGTCAAAAAAAATAAAAATAATAAAAAGTATGCCATTGCACGGTGAATGATTAGTTAAATGGACGGCTATGTTTAAAATAAAAAACTTCTTGGACTTCTTGTCCCTGATGGGAGTCGAGTCTTTGAACATGACAATTCCAAATGATATAGGAAATCAAAACATGAACATGGAGAGATCAAGAATCAAGATACTTGGTATAGATGTATTAAATTTAAAAAGGAACCAAATTCATGTGTAACGGGCTTCTATGTGTGTTTCCTGAGTGAAGGATCCTTAGCATCATCTTGGGGAAATCACAGATAAATATGAAAAAAACAAAAACAAACAGTGTACAGAAGAGTCAGACAAA
Source organism: Etheostoma spectabile (assembly GCF_008692095.1). Taxonomy (NCBI): domain Eukaryota; kingdom Metazoa; phylum Chordata; class Actinopteri; order Perciformes; family Percidae; genus Etheostoma; species Etheostoma spectabile. The sequence goes on from NC_045745.1 coordinate 28,430,571, forward strand.
ACTAATTAGTCACCATCATGATGACAGTAACAGCCTGAAAAAGCTTCACTACAAGGCCAAGCAGTTCCATGCTCAGCCACTAGATGGCCCTCAAGTGCAGGCAGGCTAACCAAAACACTTAAGACTCTAATTTGATCTTCAATAATACTGTTGCTCACCTGTATGTAGGATATGCTTTCAGTGCAAGACTCATTCCATTCAGACTTCATGGAGAGAAAAAAAAAAAAGTACACATATTTAATTGTCAAGAGGACAGCGTTGACATTTCCACTTGACAAATGCAAAAATTGAAACGCTGACATGAAAATACATTACTATGTCAACTGTACAAGTTAGTCACTGTACCTCAAGAGCATACCTACTATCTGAGAAGAAAAAGAAAAGCTATAGCACTTTGAAAAAATATTCTTCCATGCAGATGGAAGCGACTGTCCCTTTTACTAGACTCATTTCCTATAACATTAAATTGTGATTAGCAGGCTATAATTATAATAAAAAAAACAACATATAAAGTAACACCCAGAGGCTTTGGGAGAGAACTTGTAAAACATCAAAAACAGCAATTTATTGTTATTGCTTCAGTCCATTTCTCATCTCCCTTTTACAAAAGCACAGGTGTGTTTTCCTACAGAGTCCTCAAGGGTGCTTGAGGAATCCTCTCATTTGTCATTACACATATCACAGTTTCACTCTAACTGACTACGCTAAGTCTTACGGTTGTCCTGATTTCAAGAGAAATCCTAATCGATTTCTACTTAAGTGTTCTGCATCTCATTCACTTAACATTAGTTGGGACGCGGCTGTGACTTGGGGAGCTCCTACCGCCCGCACAGCTCATGTAAATATTCACTTCAGGGTAAGTAAACATGGGTTGGGGGGGGGGAGAAGAAAGAGCTGGGCTTGAGGTGCAAATGATGACGACAGGAGTCTCTTGTTTCACTTCATTTTCCCCTTTCTTTCTGGCCAGTCCAATGCTCTGTCTCTCCTTTTTACCAGTGTTGGGAAGAAGGCAAGACTTGGGACAGAAAAGGCATGCTATCCATTGACCTCATGGCGATGTTGAGCTGACCAGCCATATTCATAGGCATGGTGGTTGTTATAGCGACTGGGTGGGCAATATTCATGGGAACCGAAGAAGGTATGTTGACAGAAGCAATGTTGACGGGCCCGGTGATGGTGACTGGGTGCTGGAGGCTGATTGGAGATGTGATGTTGACCGTGTTGGTGGTAATGTTCATTTGTGCGGCTATGGTGACAGGGTTGTTGGAGTGGCCCCGGTTCATCGCCGAGGTGATGGGGGCAGAAATGGTCACAGGTGTAGCTGAGGAAGAATTGCAGACCCCGTTACCCTCTGGGAAAACACGAGAAAGAACGTTCAACTTTTTCCTGCGGCTACGCAAAATAGTTGTTCACATGAAAGATAAAACCAACGCTGTAAATAGGCAACACCTATATTACTCCCCCTGCAATCTGATGTATCCTCCGATTTAACATTATACCTTGTAATCTAGCAACCAGGATTAGAGGGAGGTGATGGGATTGAATTTGCAACGACTGATAACTTCTTTTTTTATTTCTACTCCAGCAGTATTGTGACTCACAAAGACTTGCCAAGCTAAGAGATACTAAAATGAGGCAGAGATATTGAAGCAAAATGCATATGTACCTGACACGTGTGGCATACCTTTGTTACAGGAGTTGAAGTTGGTCTGTCCGTGAGTCTTCAAATGGCTGGTGATGTAGGCTGCACTGAGCATCTTCCCACAGATGCTACAGGTGACCTTGCCTTCATGCCTGATCATGTGGGAACGGAGTCTGTCTTTGGTGGCGAAAGCAGAGGTACAGGCCTGCAGCCGCAAAGCAGACAAGGGGGGCGGGGTCAAAGGTCAGCGGCAACAACAACATTATAATACGTAATAATAATCTGGATGCTGACAGTGATGACTCTTACCGTTACTTGACATTTAAACGGTCTTTCTGAGGAATGCACATGCTTCACGTGGCAGCTCAAGTGGTCTGGCCTGCATTTAAAAATATAAACAAGCAGTAGTATTAAGCAGCAGTAGTCAAGGGACTATATTTCTGGGGGCAATTACAGTAACTATACTTGTGATTTGACCAGGGATAAAATATTATGACCTGTTCAAAAACTTGTGCAAGTACGCATCATTAACTGACATGTACAGTAAGTGCACAAGGACAAAGTGAAATGCCTATTGTACGTTTCTTTACATTGCAAGTGCAGAAGTGCGGAAGCATATGGACGTGCTCTGGTTGCTTTGATAATGAGGGTATGGGCAAAAAAAAAAAAAAAAAAATCCCTTAAAATTCCAGCCAATGGTGGTCAGCTCTCCATGATCAATGGTGCGTGAATTAGTTTGACCTAGTTTCATAAACGCACCACACAGAGATGCTAAGTTTGTACACTTTCCACTTGTTTTGTGAATAAATTGACGGTTTATTATACTACACTACTCCAGTTTATTGTCTTGCAGCCTTGGCAACACTTACAGAAATTTGAAGACAATGTTATTGAGAATCTCCAGGAATTTGGTGGCTAGTTTCCTGAAACCCAAGACTGAATTGCACAATATCTCTTTGAGGATTCGGAGGACAATTTCCAGGCCACAAAGTTCATTCAACTTCACTAATGCAGACTGAAAACCGTCAACAACTGTGAGAAAGGACTAAATGTTGTGTTTACAACTATGTTTAAAAAAAAGAAAAGAAGTGAGGAATCAACGTGACCAACTTTTTAAATTGTCAATATATAAAAAGACATGAGGACTTTTTTTGCTTTCGCGCTGCACTTTTTACAATGAAACAAGGTGAATAAACATGTAACTTAAACATTCAAATGACAAACGGCTGGGAAAAAAAAACTGACAAGAAGTGAGTTTTATATATATTGGTATCCTTAACATAAGACTTACAAATATTGGTGTTAAACTGAAGGTTAAAGAACAACAAACATTGATGACAACACATTCCTCTGTGTTCCACTGCATAATTAACTGTTCACTGCATATCAGCAGCTGCAAGAAAACAGCTCTTTGCCTCTTGACCTTTACAGTGAAACTCCAGCATTCACAAATTCTTCTTGGCACTGATCCTCCTCTGTCAGCTCGTTAGTTCTAGTGAAGCCGTGAGCTGACTCATGTTAGAAGTGGCACAATGGAGTAAGGGCTACAGCACTGGAAGCTGCTCCGAAACCGGAAAACTTTCATGCTGCTGGATTTTTTTTTTTTTTTTTAAATATACAAATTAGAGGAGTTAAGATGAATCTTCTCAGTGGTGCAATGAACCGGAACCAGGTCGCCCCCCCCCCCCTTCTTTTTTTTTTTGTCCCACTGACGGGGACAGCAGACTCCAGACAGTGCCTGCCTACATATCTGGCTGAGAGGCAGTGACTCAGTGCGCTGTTATTCGGTCCCCATTCTCACTTTCCAGTATGCTGATGAATCCCTATCCCACGTCACAGTGTTGGAGGCATGCCCAAAACTGTCCTGCATGGCGCTAATGTTACAGCTCGACTAGGGTACACGGCTGATGTTGTTGTTGTTGTTGAAGTTGTGTTGCAGCACAGAACTCTTCTAATGTTATCAATATTCTCCGCTTACTCAATGCCAATAAAAAAATACACCACCAGTACCGGACTTTTTGGTTTGTTTAAAAGATAGTGCTAGGTTCTGTGTGTGAGTGTTGATAAATCTAAATATGTAGCCACCATGACACCTCACACTAAAAATGTGTGTTCACTACATAGTAAAAGTGTTGCCCTGAACATTACCACGTGGTTCACTGAATTCCCAGGGGAAAGAGACTCTGTGACATGCTGGCGGGAACAGCAAAGCGACAAGTGACGCCTCCCCCTCCCTTGATACTCGACCACGGGTGCTCTCCCATGTGCGACAGTTTAAATATGTGGTTGAAATGGCGTTGTGTGTGTGTGTGTGTGTGTGTGTGTGTGTGTGAGGGCGATACAGGTACAAATCTAAAACTGCTTAGCACATTTATAAATATGAAGACACAGCTACCTGGACAGTACATGGCCATACAATGATCCCTTTATAAAACAATCATGCACAACTGAATAGTCCAAACCGAATCATTCACAAACGTTATGGTTGCTACAAGCATCAGGGTTGCTATTCAGTGAACTTTTGATCAAGCGCAAAAAAAAAAAAAAAAAAAAAAAAAAAAAAAAAGATACTGCACCTGGCAATTTAATTCTTTCTTTGTGAAAACAAATCCTCTCTTTGTATTTACTGCCAAACACCATTCTTAAACAACTGCAAACATGAAAGATGTAGTGGCATAAGGTTACACGTCAGAACACATGCTTTGCTTAATTTGCTCATTTTTGGACTGACAAGTTAATAGTCAAAAAATGTATGTTTTTAGAATGTCTTTATCATCATGTTTTTGGTTGTTTTTTTAATTCCATGCAGACAAGTCAAGACGTTTCTCTTTGACCCCGGAATGCAACCATTAGAGGGTGAAATTACTACCGTAAGTATAAATTTGATTCAAAGCATACTTCATGTTTACATAGGCTGTACTTGTTATGAAATCATGAATAACTTGAGCAGATGTGAAAACAATTCAGTTTTTTTTGCATATCCCCTATATTCTAATCAATTTAGAATTTGCTATAGTCGCCTTGCACTGCCCTAGTTGCTGCTGATCCCTTGCTTACCAAACACATCCACTGATAGACTTAAACCCCTTACACACACACACACACACACACACACACACACACACACACACACACACACACACACACACACACACACACACACACACACACACACACACACACACACACACACACACACCTGAAAATCCACAACTGGCTTTTACTTAAGGTCTCGAAGGTTTAATCAGAAATCGGCATTCTTCTATAATGCACCAACCACCTGGAACATGCTACAACAATCATTTAAATTAAGTTATCTTCCAACATATGGGCAGTTTAGAGCACCGGTTTGAAATACTCATGATTTTGGATGCAATTGCTTGTAGTCATTTAAATGCTAATTTTATCTGGATTCCCTTTCAATTCTTTTATGATTTCTATAGTCTATAGTGATGATGATGAAGACTATCTAGACATTACTCAGCGGAGCAAATGTCCAAAGTAGTTGGATCAGACATTGACCACTCTTCACTGTGACAGCTCCCAGATACTAAATCTGTGTAATCTCTAATCTTGAGCCAAAAGTGTAAAGAATTAACAGCAAGTAGGTGTGTTGATAATGTTGTATGCCGCTCGTGCAAAACTGAAAAAAAAAAATCAAACATCCAAGGGTGAAGGAGGAGGGTGTTAGACGGAAATGTCTAACTGGAGAGACAACGAGAAACTGAGCCAGACAAATTCAAGGAACGGTAAGAGACTCGTTTGCGACCTAATTATGAACGGCTCCGTGAAGCAGCGTAATCAGCGCGACCCGGCATAATCAACGCCATGTCCCGTCTGCCGCACGCTCCACCCAGCGCCACCCCCCGTCTTTAGTATTTAGAGTAAGTAAGAACACCTCTGGCACAAACAACCTCCTGTTGTGTACTACACGTATGAAAGGGGAGCTCCGGACAATGTCGGGACCTACTTTCTCGGACACAGTCCAGAGTTCACATGTAGAAACGGCTATAGACAGAAATGTTTCCCTGGCAACGCATAATAGGCAGAGATTCACAGGCCTAGACACTCACACTTTGGACACATCCAAAACAAAGCAGTGGCTAGTACAGCGACAATGATACCCAGCTGGCCTCCCACTGGAGACCACTTCCACTTATGTTTATGGAAGTCCCAGGCTGCACGGGGCCCATCTCAAGAAGTAGGTTTACTGAATTAGTTGGATAACTGCAGTGAATAACACAGCTGCTACAGTTCATGCTCCACATCTGAGGGGTGCCCTGCATTTTAATCAGTAAAGTTGTCTATCAATTGACTAATCCTGCTTTAGAGGGCAGGCCTCGAAGACAATGGACGTGGACGTTTAGGACACTTAAATTCCACTTCAAATGCCTTTTTCTGAACTCACTGTCATGTGTTTTTTTACGGTTATGTTACTGGTCAAAGAGGGAACATTACTCCACCCCCTCAAGAGCAATATGAGGAATGTACAACATTTGAAACCGGATATGTTATCTCCCAACAAAATCTGTTGCCAGCACTTAACGGCCATCCATTGCTCAGGGTTTGCCAGTCTAACTACCTATGACAAGTCTGTCTGGCAGCATGAATAAAACACATGTTCCCCCTTTTCTCCACATTTTGTACTGATACTCCAAATATTGTTGAAAGTACATTGCCATTTAATGCCTAGTTCACACTAGGCAACTTTAAAACTCATCAGATCACTGTCCAGTTCACACTACACATCTTTACATCTTGTATTCAGGAGTCGTATTGGCTCACTGACTGATAAGATTGACCCTTTAGGTAATGAAAGCTGAGGTGTTTTTTGATACTCTCTTAGGCACCGACCGAATGGCCTCTGGAGTATTGAATTCGGTACCCAGCTCTGATCGGGCATGCGTCTGCGGGCTTGCGTCTTTGTACAGTTTAAACTCCACGCATTGGACTCGATTGGCGATTTGCAAGCGCCGAGACAACGCCCATTTGCTTCCAAGGGATAAAGTAAGAAACCATTTGTAAGCCAGGAAGAAATGTGTACAATGTATTGAATTAAGAAGTATATACATATAAAACTGCTGTATGCCTAAATTCCGGAATGGTGCCTTAAACCCTGTGCTCCAAAGACTTTTGCGAGTGGAAAATCAGAGATTAAGTTGTGTAAGGTGAACTAGGCAAAAGAAGCGCTAACCAATTTCACATGAGTACCAGTCACGATATCATAGGATGTCTAACTCAAAAAAAGGCAACATTTTGAAAACCCTATCAAAAGGCCAAAAGTGTGGTCCTTACCTGGAGAAGCCTTTCCCACACACTGAACATACATAGGGCTTGTGGACTCCCCCGTCATGAGAGCGAACATGGTAGGTCATTCGGTCCTTCCTTTTAAAGCGCTGCTGGCAGATGGGGCACTCAAAAGGCTTCTCGTCTGAATGGGACAGCTTGTGGCGATTCAGGTGGTAGACATCACGAAAGGCCTTGCCACACATCTCACACCCGTGGTTTTTCTTGACAGGTTTGGCCGGTTTCTTGGGGACATTTTGCTGCGGCATATTTCCCATCGCAGATGAAGTCATGATGCTTGCGCCCGAGGAAACCGAGGTGGTTGCTGTGGAGAGGATGCCTGCCACGGTGGAGATGTAGGATTGGTTGCCGTTGTTCTCTCGTTGCATGGTGGAGATCATGGGTACCATGGTGGGGGCTGTCTGGGCGGCCTTCTTTGGCCGTGACACCATCTTAATACCTGTGTGGCTGGACTCATGGCGTCGCAGGTGGTAGCTGTCACGAAAGGCCTTGTTGCAGTAGCCACAGACAAATGGCGTTTTACCTTTGTGCTCCTTCTTTATCACGGGCATTGGCGGCCGTCCCCCTCCTCCGCTGGCCACATTGTCTTTGAGTAGATCGGCCGCGCTGGTAGGGGGCTTCTGGTCTATGTGGATGGGAAGGATAGGCTTCTGGTCAATTTGTTCAGCTCCTGCATTAAGAAGTGGCAGCAGGCTGTTCTGGGCCACATGGTGCTGGTGGTGGAGGGCTTCATTGGCCTGCTAATGAAACAAACACACACGCACACACATAGAGATGAATACTTGGTTGAGCCTAAATGAATTACAGCCATTTTTGGCAAAATTTCAAAGAGATAACTGTTGTTGTGATTAAGCGCTATATAAATAAAATTAAATTGAAATTTAGTACAAGCTTTAGGGCTAATATCACTGATGGGTGAACATGTATTGTAACATAAAATTGATAATATACTCAATATAAAATACACATCAATATTGTAGGGATTTTAGCTTCAAAACTGGAATCAGCTTTGACCAAAAGGGAGGGAGAAAAAAAGCTTATTAGGGTGTTACAGAACACAAAATGGAAACTGGATTGGTCATTAATGAGGTTGACGCAGCATGCCAGTAGCGCAAAAGAATCCAAATATACAGGATGAAAAATGATCCCATCATGACGGTGCTGCTGATTCGTCATGTGACTGCAAAGCAGGCATACCAAATTAGAGGCAAAGCAGAGCCCAGTGCACTAGCTCAGCTAAGGAGCTCAGTTAGAGGGCAAGGTGAAGTAAAGGAGTGCAGTGCGCCCACGCACGCAACACACAAAAAGACAGGTCACTAAACTAGACAAAAGAACATGGAACACAGTGGCATAACGAGGTTCTAGTTAGGATTTGTCAGCAATGGTTACTTACGCTCTAAACATGGTTAGAAGGAAGTCTAAATCTACATTTTGGCAACAGCTCAGATTGGTCTTTATTGAGTTAGATACTCCTTGTGAGAAACGCCTGAGATTCCGGTTCACCGTCCCACCAATAGTCATAATTAATAGAGCAGGCACAGCGTTGCAAACACACCATCAGCAGGGACAGATGTTAATGGTAATGCCTTTATGGCTCTTGCTGAACTTGTTACTGGGGAAAACATATTTTTTCCATATAAAACATAAATACTAATACATAAATACACCGCAGTTAACGCCGTTGTTTTGCTAAATGGACACAGTCAAGACAACGGTGTTTTGGAACACCAGCAAGAAAGGACAAGGTGGAATGCTTGACCTTTCCCTTTGAGGTTCAATCACCCATTGCAGAGGCCAGCCAAGAAAGGACTTGCAAAAGAGGAGGCAGGGGACAGAAAAGAAAAATGAACCTCACAGTGTCCTCCTTATGTCATCCAGCCTATTGTGAGAGACACAAATCTGAGCAGTGATGCCTCAGCAGGGGATCTTTGTATGCTCATCTTCATTGATTTGGCTCATCTATTCATGAGACAGGGACATTGTTTATCCACACACTACTCAGCTAAACTCTCCGTCATTCCCTCATACGCAATAGGACCTGGGAACTCGTGGAGAATGCCCACCCATCCATTTGTCTAAGCACCTGCTCACACTTGCCACCTTCCAGGATTAGTCATAATCATGCCAATGCTTACCCGTCCACTGGCACACCGGGGGTGGGGGGCTTTATGTTTGGGTCGAGGG
>NC_045745.1:28439713-28441618 GCF_008692095.1 Etheostoma spectabile
GGGGGGGGGGGGGATACCAGCCGGGAACCCTCTTTGTGAAGCTTGTGAACAGCAGACATAGCCACTGCAGACAGCCTGCCTCTATACAGAGGTGCAGGGCCTGTAAGCTGCTGTGCCTTCATGCAGCTCTGACCATTTTGACACAAATGCGCTCTGACAACTGGGGCTGCTCCCTCATAAATAACATCAAAATGGAGGGAGTGTCCCGATGGCTCCACGGGCCACTGTAGACTTGAATTGAGCTCACGGTCTGAGTCAGATTATATCTTTCTTTTGTGTGTCACTCTACAGCTGCTTGCTAAAGTCCCATTTTTCACAAAACAAACTAAAAAGTATAATTGATTAAATAAAAATTGAAGGAAGAAGAGGAGTGCATATTGTAGGAAACAAAATAAAAAAAATAAAAAATATTTGTTTTTCCTGGTACATGTAAAGCCTTCTCTTGAACTTTATGAGATTGTTCTACATTGTTCTTCACTTGTTTACAAGCTCTGAAATCTTTGGCTGCTACCCAGTTTGCTGAGTTGACACACGTTCTCACAAACATCACTTTTGTAATGTTTATAATCCTTCTTGGTTTTTTCATAGCCTTTAAAGCTATATAAGTACTGCAAAGATTCAGTGCCTTGCTTGTCAGTGTAGGTTGCAAATAGAGGTAGGCTAGGCAGTTCATGTTTCCGAGGTGGTTTCTATAGAATAGGCCAATTCTTTCACCTGGGCTTGGATTGCATCATGTAAGAGGACGATAGGCCATTTCTAAGCAACTCACCAAGCCATTCTTCTCCAAAAAACACTGAGATCAATGAGCCACAACCTCCAAAGGTGGTGTCATTTAACATAACATCTGATATAGAAAACAGCCCCTTCACATACAAGGAAACATCTGTGAGATGTTATTTTATTATTTTATTACCTGGGAGCACAACGAGCATTTCTTAAATGTGCTCAAACTGGGATATTATAAACAAACCAATGTTTAGGATAGTAACTCACTTGCTGATATCCAGTACACATCAGATCAACACCTGATTACACAGACTTTTTCCACAGAGTTTTTGTTGTTTTTGCATCACAGCTATAATGACATTGCTACGTGACGTAAAAAGTTCACCTTTTGCAAACACTGCAGTTACAAAAACAGTGTTGAGAACACCTGGTGAGTGGCCTTTGTAACAATGATGTAAAACCCTGTTTGCACCTTAAAGTCACCCATGATTGGAACCTGTACTACGCAGTAATATTCACTATATCCCATTGTTACCTGCTTTTGTTTGGCCAAAGGCATTATTACTACAATTCTGGAAGGTAACAGAACACATTTTGCAAAGCAGACATTTTGGCTCATCATAGCAATAAAAGCCTGGGTGTAAATACTAACTGATTAAAAACATGTAGGGGAGCTTGTTCCAGGGCCCTGGGATTGTTTGATACTTTTTTTGACTCATGTCAAAATGTATGCCTCATAGGGCTGCCCCCTCTAGATTAGTCGGTCGGTTTGGTCTTAATCGAATAAGATTTGGTCATTCTTTGTGCTTTTTTTTCATGATGAATGACTTATTGCCAACAAACTTTATGAGCACATATTTGGTAAACAATAGATTTAAAGTTGTGATTTTGCATTACTCTTTATGATTCATGAACTATTTCTCATTGGCACTATTGAGCCTCAAGCCTCACAAACGTTGCAGAGTCTATTTTGATTTAATGTTATCAAGTCTACAAAATGGGGGGATGGGGCCTACTGACCCGCAAAATGTTGAGGCTAGCCTTTACACTGACACTAGGACTCTGACTCAAAGTTTAATACGCTAAAGCTCCCTTCATTAATATATTTTTTAAAAAGTAAATACAGGTCCTTTTTGTGACTTTGTTGTAATAGACTTGTTTCAAGCTAAACAAGCTCTA
>NC_045745.1:28441628-28447810 GCF_008692095.1 Etheostoma spectabile
CCGCCCCCCCCCCACTGTAAGCTACAAACTTAGCACCAGATTGCAAACAGAAAGAGTTTGTTAGTAGGCTAGTTGGTGGACAAAGTCAAACATCTAGAAAGATAAGATTTAAGGGTTACTGTAAGATCAAAAAGTGTCATTCGTCAGACATGACTACAAATGACTGATAGTGTTGCTTCATGTCCGCTAGATTTTTCAGTAGCCAATTGTTTGCTATCACATTAGCCATAGCAACTTGTTGGTTGATCTGTCAGCTTGACTTAAAGAGAATGGCAAAGATTAATCCATTAGTTTCCAACTATTAAATTAATCGCCAACTATCAATGATAATCAATTAATTGGTCATGTTTTCAAGAATGAAAAAAAGTAAAAATTCTCTTATTACACGTTAAATGAGATACTTTTCTGGTTTCTTTACTCCTCTTTGACTGTAAACTGAATGTCTGAGTTGTGGACAACAAGACATTTGAGATGGACAACTTGGGTTTTGGCAAACACTGGTCAAAATTTCTCATTCAAATTAATCAACAGAATATATTTTTTTACTTGCAGCCCTAGCTTGACTTAATGTATTTCAGAATCTAATGGAAAAAGTTATTAATGCAATTTCAAATGTATTAGGTAACACTTTTCTGATCCCAAAAACTCTCACTGAACTAATGATAGATGATCTAAAAAGTAATTTTACATACAAATACATTAGCCCATTGTTTACTGTAAGAAACAGATCTACACCAACAGGTTGACAAAATGGCTTCCAAAGGGAAGGCGCATCACCAACAGTGTTCTTGAAACTATTTAATACGTCCTGCAGTGGCCTGTAAAGGCAATATTATTAGGCTAGGTTCACCTGTTAAACATTATTTTATTTCAAACAATTGTCAGCCAAACACATTTTTAATAAATAGATACAAAGCACTTCATAATGCTGGTTTTCTGTCATTAAGATAGCTAGTCTTCTTTTTTTCTTGTTCTAAGTGGCTATCACAGTCTTCAGAGAAAGCCAGAATGGAGTTTTAAGCACAGAAGGATTGCACTATGACTTTTGCACTTTGGGAAACTTTCTACCATTTACTTTGCAGCATTACTGATGTAACATTGTGCATCCAAAGCCAAACTGGTCTGAACAACATGATTCACTTAACTGTAGCCTGACATAAAACTGGCATTATAGTGCACATTATGCAAAATTAGGAGAGGCAGCTGTACTTATGGTAGTAGTCAAGCTGCTCATTTACACAACAATATGGATAATTTAAAACGCCTGCCAATGTATTTAAACAACAATATGTTAATCATCATTTTATACACGTTAATAAAATACCTTTCTACAAAAAAAAGGTAACAGTGGAGAACTTTAAAACTAAATATTCTGCAAAGCATATGTCAAGTGATAGTAGTTGAATGATATTTCTATCCTTATGTCAAGCTCCAGGATGATAAAGGCACCCAGATTTACATGAGATTGACAGGGTAACAGTGTGTGGTACATAATGCATGCAGGGCTTCTGGCTAGACGCCAGATACTCCACACCAAGCCCCACCGTCCATCTGCCTTTTACATCAGGAAGAAATAGTGCTCAAAGACGTTTGTCTCTCACAGTAGAGCAGAACGTTACCAATACCACATACCCAGCAGGGCGTGTGTTAACACTGGATAAGTAATGTTAACTTTGCATGTGTAGCAAGACCTTATCTACACATTTTAGAAGCACCTTAAAATTAGAAAAAAAGTTCTCCTACATGGTGATGATAGTTCAAGCTTCCCTGTAGCTCTTCTACCAACTATCCCACATTGAAGGCGTTTCCAGTGACTACATGAACAACATTATTTGACTTTCATTTATGCCTCCTCTCTGCCATTTTCAATCAGTGCTCCCTCTAAGCAGCAGTTTGACATATCTATTAACATAGGTACCCGATCAGTTCATTAGTACAGTAGAAACGATACAACTGTATTAGTCCCGAAGGAAATTATTGCACCAGAGTAGACGGCAAGTGATACAAAGTAAACATGTTTATCTAAAGGTCGAACACATGATATAAAATAAATAGTATTGTCTGGCATTGGCAAGGGACTTAAACATAACAGTACTAACATTACCAACAAGAACTCATGATCTATGCCTGACCCTGCTCTCAATTACATACAATCACTCACATCAAGCTGCAGTAAAATAATAAACTAAGCAGTTAGCAACTCTGTAGATTTAATAGATTTCTAAAATAACAAAAAAATAAAAAGAAGATTAAAATGTATTTTTGGGAATGATACTGAACTGCTCCAAGGTTGATTTAGGAGGTTTTTTTCCCATTATGGAGTTTGTCACACCCACTAAAACACCCTGGGGCATAACTGTATGTATCATACACCAAATAATCCCTTTTAGGACTTGTAAAAACACATGAGACGAGAGACTTGCGATATTCTTAGGATGTGGGTTTATAACAGCATAACAATAAACGCGGCAAAACATGTAATCATTTGAAATATCCCCTCCTTTAAAACTAAGGTTGTCTCGTTTTGCTTTTTCCAAGCTCCTGGCTCAATCATTTTAGGCTAAGTAAGGCCATGGGAATAAGCCATTTCATTCATTTTTTGAACAATAGCCTTCCATCTTAGTACACAGTGAAAACCACTAAACCGTGGCAGACCTCACTCTCAACAGCATCACTCACTTTCCAGCTAAAATGGACTTAGAAATTGCGTAACGTTGCGAATTTCAAATCGGCTTCTTCGTTGCTAGTGTTAGCTAATGTTGTGTGCATAGTTTGAATTCCTTTCCACCACGGTCCTGCAGAATAAATAGCTAGTTAATAAACAAGAGAGCGGCACACCGAGCAACGTAACATTAGTTCGGTGAGCTCGTAACGACAGCCTCGCCCAAAATGAGCTAAATTAGCCAGCGAGTTTGATTAACGCAGTCTTAACATCGTTAGCTAACTTGGCTAGTTCTTGTCGAACCCGGCTGAGGCGAGCGGAAAGTTCACCGCGGACTTGCGAATCGTCGTTGGTAAATCTCAGCAGCCGATAAGCTAAGAAAACACTTAGTCAACATTCACCGCTTCAAATCAAAATTATCTGTGGTATCAACCGCGTTTCAATAAGAACATCTTCGCCCGGCATTACACCTCGTTATCCTACGGCGTCCGATCAAAGCCCCCAGTCACACGGGGGAAAAAAAAACAGGTCTGTCTCGATTGTAACGGTGCAGTGGCGTCTCCAGCCTACTTCAAATTATCCCGCATGTTTTGCTGGCTTCGACTTGGCAAACAAACTTAAAAAAACGTCAAGCGCTGTCGAGTTATTCAACATAAATGCTCTAAGTATTCGTACAATAGAAAACGCAAGCCACATTTTTCAAACACACGTTGAGGAAAATTGATTTTTTTGTTCTAGCGTCATTCCCAAGCCTCACAGCTGGACGCCTGGATTCATATACCATTGTTTTGCTTGGTTACTTGATCTTGGCATTACTCGTTTTAAAACTGGTATTACCGCTAAGATACCCAATGCTTACACTTGTTAAGGTTGTTTTTCAAGCTATCCCAGTTTCCCTCCTAAAGAGTCAACTTACTTGAAAAAGAAACGTACTCCAGCTCGGCTCCATTTCCACACTTAGTAAATCTGTAGGAAACCTTGTAGAAGCCTACAACAAAGCAACCAAACATGGCAGCTGAAACAACTTCCGGTAACGTCGAGGGTTGAACCACTTCACTGACGATTGATAGGGGGGGAGGGAATCACAGTTAGTTGGTTAACAAATAATTAGGGTAATAGTTTATGCAGCTCATAAAACAGAGAAGAATACATAGCTCTTGCCAACTTAAAATGCATTCTGAAATATAATCGCTCCTCCTATTAAATAACTAATTTGATGGACTTGGATTTCTAAACACCCCTCTGAATGGTTTTTCGCTAAGATTTTTTCGAGGGGCATTTGTTAGAATGTCACATGTGGCTGGTATAATTGTGAATGTGTTTTAGTAACACTAGGTTAAATTCGTTTTTATAAGAAAATAATTTCAAAAGCGATTTGTTCTGCATTACAAGCACTTAGCCCAACTTCTTTGGCATAATGAGAAGTGTTTCCGTTAAAACGGAGCTGGAAATAATCCGAGTGAGTTGCAGTATAGTTTCATTAATGGGATGGGGATGAATGAAACGACAGAACCCATACATTGAACGAATTCCCTCCAGTGGACCAAAATAACACATTCAGTTTACTCATTAGCTGTAAATACACTACTTTTATACTATAGTGAATAAACAACAATAAATATTATTATTTTCTGCCTAACTGTGAAATTGTGACACATCATATGAAGGAATAAATTGTTTCTAGGTGTAAGATTTTTTTTACACACAACATGTTGGTCCTGTTAAGGCTGCTGATTTTATAAAAGTGAAAGTTGACTGTGAGAAAAAGATTTTACACAGCTTTGAGGGTTGAAATGTGAATCAACACTTTCTGTGTGTATACTAACCATAGGCTATATAAACCATATACAACACGCATTCTTCATTGTCCTTCACTGTGTTACATAATTTATCAACATACTGTAAAACTGATGATAACTCAACCCTCAGAAAGATTGAAAAACTGATATGACCTCACTGGAAATGAATCATAGCTGCATTGTAACATTTCGTCACCTTCCTAAAATAATCGCCTAAGTCATTTTTTGACAAAACGTATTTTCTTGCAACATCGCCTCTGGTGCTGGCCACCTCTGGTAACATTTCCTACATTCTCAGTTGAACAGGTCATGTGATTCTACGCCTTTGTATAACTGCCTAGTCAAATATGTTCAGTTTTGGTTCAGTTTTTTGGTGTTTCTGAAAAACGTGAAAAAATGACTTAGGCGATTATTTTAGGAAGGTGACGATTTTGAACTTATGAAAGTGAACACAGGATATGTTACTGTAAAATAACAACAAATAACTGATATCTCTGGAGTTACTATGCAGGCAGACAATATTAGGAATAGGATGTCTGTCGAGTCAAATTACACATTCGCTCTTGTAGACAGCTCAAGAAAAACAGTACAGAGTATCTGGGGTGTAAGTTACAAGAACAGATGCTGACCTTCATAAGCACCTAAGGCTGTCTTCAGACAACTGAGAACAAATTTACTGTAAAATCTCTTTATAAATACAAAAAACTCCCATTCAGCTAATAATTAGCATACAACAATAGTGTCAAGGCTGATAAGAGTGCTGTGTATAGCAAATTACCTGAGTGTCACCAAAGCACCAGCACTCAGATTGCGTGGCAGCGCCAGCAGTGGTGGAAGAAGTATACAGATCCTTTACTTAAATAAAAGTACTAATACCACACTGTAAACATACTCGGTTACACATAACAGTTTGAAAATTTGACTTAAGTAAAGGTATGTGAGCATCATCAGGAAAATGTACGTACAGTATTAAAAAAATGCATAAAAATCCTCACATTTTAAGAACTTTAAATGATCAAAACAGTTCTGTCGATCTACTAAGTCTATAATCATCTCATCATTTCAGCTGTACTCAAAGGACTAACTCAAAACGGAATGCAGCTGCTAACTATGAATGAAAATCAAATTTGAACACAACCTGTGGTTTATAACGCACTGAGCTGAGGGAGATTTGCATGTCCAGCCCATACGTGTAACCAAAGGCGTCAAAATACTCAGGTAGAAGTATAGATACTAGGGTTCAAAAAGACTTCTGTAGAAGTTGAAGTATCAACTCCAGCTTCTTACTCAGGTAAAAGTGTAAAATTACTGGTTTCAAAACAACTTAAAGTATAAAAGTAAAAGTAATGGGGGAAAATATGCCATTGAGGACAAAAGCTCAGGCCGCACCACAGGGGCCTATAGTGCACTACCCCCTCCCCAAAAACCCATTTTTCTAAAGGCCATAATGACTATAATGTTAAATCAAAATGTTAATGTTGAAACATTTGGGATGCACCTGTTTTAGCCGCATTCATGCCCATTGAAAATGAACGCATTTTAGTACAATGCTATTACATTAAAGAACCATATATGTGTACTACTGAGCATTACCATGTGCGTCATAGAGCAGAAGATATGATGACTAGTTGCCTATAAGTATTGTAATGGTGCCAAAAGTCAAACTTCAGAGTCATGTTATCAATGGCCTTTATTGGAATGTAAATGTACATCCAAGCTTA
>NC_045745.1:28447820-28456382 GCF_008692095.1 Etheostoma spectabile
GAATCTGTGAGGGCAACGGATTCACTCTATCCGGGTGGCGTCATTTATCTGGATAGGTTTTTGTTTTTTTGGTGTTTTTTTGAACAATGACAAGCGAGAATGAAAACAAGCCGAACTGAAATAGGAGTCACGAGGCTATTTTTTAAATGTAAGGAGTAGAAAGTACATATAATTGCGTGAAAATGTAGAAGTAGAAGTAAATTATAGATACCCCAAATTTCTATTTAAGTAAGGTAACAAAGTATTTGTTCTCTGTTACTTGACACCTCTAATGCCCTGATCTGTAGAACACCGCTTGTTAACTAATAACTTTATTAGTTTTTTCAAAGAGGAATTACCTGCTTTATTATTTCACACTTTTATTTAAGAGAAAGTGAACAAAATGATGGTTCAAGTGTCTATATTTATGAATGGGATTTGAGGTATAGGCCTCTATCATTTGCTCAGTAACGACTAAAAGTGAAAAAAAGTGAAAAGTAGCTGATATTTCAACATTTATCATAAGTGACCTGAAATATTACGATGATCCTTCATACTTCCACCAAGACCAAAGTTGAATCTTCTGGGAAACGAGACTGGTACTTCAGCTTTAAAATGAAAGTGGACACAGATCCCTGCTTGTGTCGGTATTGTGCACACACACTTTCCAGTACGTTCTTTGAACTCTCTGCTCGTCCGTGAATGGCTGTTCAGTAAAGGTGCCCCCATTGTACATTTCAATCTTTGTCCCACTGTACACTGAAAGCCTTTATTCACATACAGTGCAACAAATGTTTCAGTTAGAGTTAGGGAATATGTGTGGTCAGCCCATTCTCCCCTCATCCAGCTCAAAAGACACGATAACGTCCAGCAACTGACTCCACTTGAAAATACAGCTATGCAGATTGCTTCCTCTTGTATTTTTCCAGCTTTGGATAAGGAAAACTCTGATTCTCCAAAGGTAAGCTCCTCAGGACGGGAGAGAATAATCCATACAAGTTGATTTTTTAAATTTTTTTTTAAACTTTTTTTAAACAGGATATTGTATAACTTAATTTGAGAATTAATTTGTAAACCTTGGATTTGTAAAAACACACAATTCCGTCACAGGAAAAGGTGTCTCATCGAAAGTAACTAAACTTGTGAATATAAGAAACTGCTGTTAATTTACAGTTTAATGCCATATCTGCTCTCACGTACTAGCATATAAAATATACATGATACAATTATTCTTGATTCTAACTCAAGCAATTTATGCTTTTAAAGAAATTTCTCTGAATGTTGACATACTAACATGAGACAAGGACAAACAGAACGCTACATAATGTTTGCTGTATATTTATAATGGATTTCTAGGTCAATATTTAAATCTAGATAATATTTGAAAGCCATACATGTGCAAATGTATCTAGTTTCATGCCCCTGCTTCCTTAGTAAAACTATTGAGTCATTTTGTATTTAGGGTTCACTTTTGCCTTACCACCACTGCACACACTCTACCATAGCACCCTATCATGGTCATTGCATCACATGGTCAGTCCATACCAGACCTCTGTAATCACAAATTGTTAACTCTTTAAATTTCTGTGAGTGACTTTTATGTATGGGAGACATATGTGTGTATGTGTGTTTGTTGTGTTATGGTTATCTAAGCTACTGGATGCCTAAAATGTCACTCAGGATGAATAAAGTATCTATCTATCTATCTATCTATCTATCTATCTATCTATCTATCTATCTATCTATCTATCTATCCATCTATCTATCGATCGATTGATCTATCTATCTATCTATCTATCTATCTATCTATCTATCTATCTATCTATCTATCTATCTATCCATCTATCTATCGATCGATTGATCTATCTATCTATCAAGGCATTTTTTCTCCTTGTAAGTGCAGGGTGTATGAACAACCACTTTACCGTTTTACTATGATTCAGTCATTGACACAATCTGCCTGACTGCTGTAAAAAGTATTTGAACTATTGTGTTTCCACAGAAATGGGAGACTGGTCCATTCTTGGCCGCTTCCTAACGGAAGTGCAAAACCATTCCACGGTCATTGGCAAGATATGGCTGACAATGCTGCTCATCTTCCGCATCTTGCTCGTGGCCCTGGTGGGGGATGCTGTCTACAGCGATGAGCAGTCCAAGTTTACCTGCAACACCCTACAGCCCGGATGCAATAATGTCTGCTACGACACGTTTGCTCCTGTCTCACACTTGCGCTTTTGGGTCTTTCAGATTGTTCTAGTGTCCACACCTTCTATCTTCTACATTGTGTACGTCTTGCAAAAAATCACCAAGAATGAAAAGGTGGAGGATAAGAAGGTTGAAGTGGTACCCAGGTCCTCTCCTTTACTTGAAAGAGACAAACACATAGGAGGAGATAAGGAGACGGCAATGGAAGCCGGCAGTCCTTATAACACAACCTGTGACAATGAGGGGTGGAGCTCGCAGACAGGGGAGTGTGAGGAGAAGAGCCAGCTGGAGGAGGATATCAAAGAGGTAGGAAAGGACCCAACCCAGCTCTCCAGCCAAGTACTACTTATCTACATCATCCATGTTTTGCTGCGCTCCATCATGGAGATAATCTTCCTCATTGGACAGTATTACCTCTTCGGATTTGAAGTTCCACACTTGTTCCGCTGTGAGACCTACCCCTGTCCAAACAGGACGGACTGCTTTGTGTCTCGAGCAACAGAGAAGACCATCTTCCTCAACTTCATGTTCAGTGTCAGTCTAGGTTGCTTCATCTTGAACATTGTGGAGCTGCATTATCTAGGCTGGATTTACATTTTCAGAGTATTGTTCTCCGCATGCTGTACATGCTGCGTGTCAGACAGAAAACCCGGGCAACAGGTGGATTTGTACTCCGACAACAACCCGCTCTTGCTTGAGCTCAAACACTCTCTATGTGGCAGGGTCGTCCTGCAGACCACCTCTTCCGTGTCCCGGGACAAGAGCAGCGGTGTCCCAAACCAAGGCCCGGCCATCTCCTTTGAGACAGACTCCACACTGGAGTGCACTTCAAAGAGAAATTCAGATGAAAAGGAACGCAGCAAGAACAGACTGCTCAACATGGCCAAAATAGGAAGAGGGAAAAAGTCTTGGCTGTAAATATATGTATATATATATATATATGCATATATATGACTTCTTGCATATCTCTAAACTGTTTGAAATTGATCTTTTCAGGATGGAGTAGTTTAAGAAAGTTATAAAGTTAATGTTATTATTAAATCGTTTGGAGGGATAAACTGTGACAGATTCTGTGTATTTGTTTCTAACCACAGAAAAAAATCAGTACTTAACATCAATAATCTGGAGTTGTGGAATGATTTGGAGATGTTGCAAATTGTTTACCATTCTAGGTGTATTACTGTAGAGGGGAGCACTGATATTAATGCCGTGCAACATTTTATGACAATGTTTCTGTATACATGCAGTGTATATATATATATATATATATATATATATATATATATATATATACGTATATGCAATGTATTGCTGTGATGTATTCATACCTCCACTTACTACTACATTGTTAAAGAAACAAGGGCCACAAATGATCTTTTGTAAATAGACATATGGTGAGTTTTAACATCAGAAAGGTTTTACGTAGTTGGCCTGTTAAGCAGCAATGCCCAAAGGCTCTGTTATGGTCTTGTGTATGTTGGTCAGGTTCTAATTATTTTGTTGTGCTAGAAGCCACGTTTCATGTTAATTTTACAGTAGGTTGCCTGCCGCAGAGTGGGACGAAAGGCTTGATTTTCTTTGACTTGACCAAATACATCTGAAATTCTTTGTGCTGTCCTGCATGGTAATTATATCCCATAATGTATAGGTCTTCAAGAGCTTAGGGGCTGAAATGTAATCAAATGTGCAAAGGTCTTAAATGTATAAACATGGGATTTAAAAGAACATTTTATATTTTGTCAAATTTAAAATCAGCATCCATTGCAATATCCCGTCAAACCTCTAAATTAAGTTCCAGGGCAGCCTGGGAGCATTTACCTGTGCCTGTACTGTACCTGCACATGTACTGTTCCAATAAGTAAAAAGACCAGGAGGGGTCACTGCTGTCCGGTTTACACCAGTGTTGCCTTCAAGTACTGTTGTAACTATTAGACTTTTAGAGCAGTTTAAACATTTACGGCCCAAATACGATTGTAGAAGGCTAGATATTGCACAATGTGTCCACGTGTAACATATAATAAGATGGATTGCATGAAATCAGTTTAAGTAAAAAGTGGTGAAAGCATTTCTTGAATGATTAGTCTTTTTTTTTTTGTGTCCTTCTATGCACATGGCCTAATTCACATTCCCTTTTCATTTTTGGTCCGTAATATATCTATTATACATGACTACTAACTTTTTAAAATTTAAAACACTGGCATGAGATTGGTTATACCCCCAGGTCGTTAATAGTTTAAAAAAAAAATACATGTATATTTTTATTGCTAATTTTAAATCGGAGCTTACGGTGGGCATTTGAATGCATCAGAAGTACATTTCTCGCACCTACTGTCAATTCCAAGGAGAGCAATTCTGAAAACTTCAAGCAAGACGACAACGCAGACAATTACAGGTAGGTCACTATCATTTCTGGCAATAGCGTGCACTCTGTGTTATTTTATATAAATGACATTGTTACACTCTCTACTGAAAGTGTTCCCTAAGGACACCGGTGCTAGAAAATGAGGGCAAAGCAGCTTAAAGGGAGAGCATTACGGCCATGCCCTGGACTATTCGCAACGACAACCTAGCTATATGTGCACAGTAAGTTCAGTAAAGGTAACAATCAAGAATGTTTTATCATTTCCTATGAAAAGTCATCATGAAACTATTGTATAGAAGTGCTGAACGTGATTTTATTGCTATTCCATAACCTCTGTGAACTCAGGAGATGTGATTAAGGATGGATTAAGTGGGAATTTACTGTTTGTGGGTTCACACAAGCTACTGTATGTGCACGAGGCATTCCAAGGCATTCGGATTGAGTGCCTCGTGCACAAATGTTCAGATGTTCTGCATCACTTCAATGGTGATGCTGAACATTTGACAGCAAGACAGATGAGGTCAGAGCTCATCCAAACAGTGTCTGTATTTAGGGCAACTCGAAATGTATTGTGGCATTGACATGGGTCAGTGTATAGGACTAAGAAACTATATCTCAGATCGATACTCGATAAAGAGTACATTCATAATTGTAGGTCATTTCCTTTGTTGAGACTGCAATGCATCACTAAGTGATGTTAGTTAATCACCAGACGTCTCCCGATACGATATCATCACGATACTCATGCCACAATACGATATTATTGCAATTTTAAACATATTGCAATATTCTGCGATATATTGCAATTTCTAACCTTTTTTTCCAACTTCCAATTTTTCGCCAATTTCAAATGATGTTCCCAAAAGGAAACTTTGTCCACATCTGTTTTATCTAAAAAGATACATTTCTCTCTTTGTTCATCTCACTGATCAATTGGTCAGATCAACTGACCAACACATAAATAATACAAGATCCATAGTTGGCGCCTGTGTATTGATACAGTATTTCTATGGAAAATATCGCAATACTATGCTGTATCGATTCCCCCCCTACAGTCGTCACACAATATCCTTTTCTTGGTATTTAAGTTATGTTGATGATATTTTGGATTGAAAATAAAATGTCTGATTAAAATAATCTGAACACTGCAAGACGAGAAGAAGAGTTATGGCTTTATGAAGCAGGCCTATTTGATCAAATGTGTTATGTGTTGCAAACAATAAGAACAACAACAACAATACAAATGTTAAAATTGTGGACAAGACTGTGAACCTTGTCAACGGACATGCCTTCTTTACTTCATGGGATTGGATTTATGACTTGTCCCAAGAACACAATAAATAAGGTACTTTTTAAGGCTGATATCATATTCTTTAAATTAAAATAACAAACAGGCTATATTAAAGTAAGTAAATAAAGGGTTTAAAAAAGCCTCCTATGAAGAATTTACTGTATATAATGCAATTTTGTTTTGCACATCTGCCGTCATACTGTATGCACCATTACAGGTGTGCATGACTAAACAATATTGGCCAATAATTCCGGTTCTATGAAGCTCTCAGCAAACCTTTTTTACATTTTCTCCACTTTCTTCTCTTCCTCACAGATGGCATTATAGGACCATAGCTACTGTAGATGCTCTCTCACCATTTGTATGAAACTGCCCTGTTGCCGCTGTAAAGAATCCCAACTAGTATAACACAACAGAAAAGTTTGGGCATGTTTCACCTTATTAAGAAAGACAAGGAGAAGGAGAAAGACGTGGTCAAGAAAGAGAAGAAAGAGAAGAAAGAGCGCATGTCCCCGGCAGAGTTAAAGAGCCTGGAAGAGATGAGCATACGTAGAGGCTTCTTCCACCTCAACAGAGGGAGCGCTAAGAAGGACTCTCGGGGCAAGTTGGAGATCTCTAGTCCTATCCCAATCAAGGTAGCTACCAGCATGGAGCTCAACCTGACAGACCTGGAGGCAGAGAGGCTCCACAACAACCTGGGGCAGGATACGGGGCAAATAAGTGCAAGTACATCTGGTGAAGACGTGAAGGGAATTGAACTGGATGACCGTCGCGGCTCTGTAAAAGAGAGAGCAGCTAAATTTGGGGAGTTGGCCAGGTTGAATTCTGTGGTAGGCCAGAGGCATGTGTCTTTTTCCCAGACGAGCAAAGAGGACAATACGTTGGAGGCGTCAAATCTTTCTGGGCAGAACCGGACTACATCTTTGAAGTCCCGCTCCAACCCAAAAGGCACCCACATGGTTCACATTCCTGAGATAGTGGAGAAGACTTTCCCCGGTGCAGAACTGCAGTTGCCTATGCTCGCTACTCCTCCAATACCAGACCCAAGAGAGCTGGAGATACAGCGGCGTAACACTGGGGACTTTGGCTTCTCTTTGCGGAGGACAACCATGCTAGAAAGGCAACCTGATGGAGGAGTGTGTCGGCGTGTGGTGCACTTTGCGGAACCAGGTTCTGGGACCAAGGACCGGGCTCTGGGCCTGGTGCCAGGAGACAGGCTCGTGGAAATCAACGGGATCAATGTAGAGAACAAGAGCAGGGATGAGATCGTGGAGATGATCCGTCAGTCTGGAGAGTCGGTCTGGCTAAAGGTGCAGCCCATTCTGGAGCTGAGTGAGTTGAACCGCAGCTGGCTGAGGACCTCTGAAGGCCTGCACGAACACATCTTTGATGTAAGTAGTAGCCTACTGTTAAATCATTTTTAGTCCAGTGAATGAATAGATTCTGACTTGCAAACACAAATTCCACATTTATGCTACTGACACATAATGTTAAACCTGTAAGAGCTGCATTTCTGTTGGTGAGGATTTCTCTTTGGATCTTGTGCCAATTTCAGAATTTTGAAAATGTTTCTCCATATTTGCACAGAGTCTGTGTTGGTCTGGTGCTCCTTGAGCTGCGTTTTTGTGGTTTTTAAATATATACCTGGGTAAATGTTACTAAAATCACCACCTGAAATTACTGCAAATGCCAGCCTTTCTTTCTCATTTTGGTTTTTATCTTTTAAGTATGTGATTTTGTACCCACATGTAGTGGATTAAAGAGGTCTGGGTCATGGGTGGAACTATAATGACACTGGTAATGTGCCTTTGTGCTTGTATGTATGGGGGAGTGTGCGTTTTGAAAGAGAGAATGTGTTCTGTGTATATATAATCCCCCCTCCCTCCTACCCGGTCTTTTGACACCAAACAATAGGACGCTGAAGGAAACAACGGCCCAAACGCCACCACAGACCACGGCCATATGGTCTTGGAAGACGCGGCTGGCTGCCCATTCAGTTCTTCTCACTCGGATAATCATGTGCAACATGTAGAGGAGCAGCGAGTTAAACTCTTTATTAGCCGGCACAACAAACACCATTAAGCATGTTTTAAGTGTCTTAAGACAGTGGGTAAAATAAACTTTGGTTTAGTTGAGGCCTGGGCTGTACACTGCTATTTGAGGTACATCAGTAATGTTTCCACAGTGCTTTTGAGTTTTTATAGAAAAAAATGACTTCAGTGTGTAAACTGGTAGGTTTTATTCTCTAATCATATAATTCGAACAAAATACAACAGATAGTGTTGATTATAAGCCCTAGCATATTAATCAGGCTATGTAAATAAAACTACTGTAATTTCAGTTTAAAAGCGGAATACTATTGGATATCAGTGAACCTTGGAAATTAAGAAAATATCATATCTTATTCTTGGCTATTGAACAGCCCTATTTTAGGTCAAATATTGTATGTCTTTATTCTGATGCTTGAATACACTCAGTAGGGCGCTGGGTTGGGAACCGGAGGGTTGCTGGCTTAAGCCCCCGTATGAATCAAAGTACGTGTGGATTGGTGCTCTTAAGCAAGGCACCGTACCACCACCACCCCCCCCCTCAGGACGCTAGTTCAACTGGCAGCCCACTCACAACAACATCTCTCTATCTGTGTATGAATAGGCCCTGAACATGTGTGTGTATTTCAGGCCTGTTTGTAGTGATTATTAACAAAACAGAGTGTAAATTGTAATTT
>NC_045745.1:28456392-28459475 GCF_008692095.1 Etheostoma spectabile
CTGGGGATCAATAAACAGTATAAATTATTATTATCAAATTATTATGATATATGAACATAGGCTCTATGTAAACTTTTGAGACAGATGTTTCAATCAGTAAACTGAATTCCTTTTAACAGCTCTACATTGGGTCAGATGTTAAATTTATTTAGAATCACGCTTCAAAGATGGTGAAATGATAATAGACTGACTGACACTTACTAATATACACAGTTTTTGTGCAATAAAGTAGAGATGTCTCCATCCTTTCTGGCACATACAGTACGTACGATGAAAAATGTGCATTGTAGTACAAGGCTGGCGTTTGGAAACTTGAGACATTACAACAGTGACAACAAATAACACTGGTTACGCATGCTAATGTTATTTTGTGGGGCTCACTTGTTTCAAGAACCATGTCCGTCTTATGTAGGCTCTCATAGTGCCCAAAAGTGACAAGTTAAGAGGCAAGTTTTTTTTAACGTATCGTCCCATGTTATAAGTGTGGGAAAGGGACGCTAGTGATAAAATATATTAAGTTAAACTGAAATGGTGTGAAGTACCCTGTAAAACCCCAGGTGTGAACTTGATATGTGCTGATCGTTTTGGCGTGTATCACATTGTCTCTCCATCTATCCAATGCTTTACCCACGTAACCATCATTTTAAATTATGGTACCTCTGTGAAAATGCATATGTACACAGCCAGAGACACTTTGCTTTGTCCCATTTTTAAAAGCAAAAAATGTGCATGTGAGCGTGACCTAGAACCACCAGCACTATTTATAGGTGGTTATAATAAGATCTGGATTCTGGATCTAGAGCTCTGCAAGACAGTTAGAACCATATGTGATGCATGAGGACATTTAAAGGTTACAAAATGAGAATGGAAATATTCTTATTTCTTGCCAAATGTAAGGTGAGAACCTTCATACCGCTCTCATATCTGTCTGCTAACATTGTAGCTACAGCCAGAGACTGTTCGCCTAGCTGAGAATGAACTCTGGAATCAGAAGGAAATAGCTAGCCTATCTCTGTCCAAAAGTAAAAAGAGCTGTCTACCGGCATATCTAAAATTCACAAATTAACATGTATCTCTGTGTTGTGGTTTCTATATCTAGTTGTGGTTTTACCAGAGTTTATGTGCTGGGCCTATTTCTTGGCGTCTTCTCATCACTGTGACGTTACCAGGCAACCAGCAGTGATGGTGAAAGCGCAAGACTGCACATAGAATACAATAATAAGAAGTTGGTTATTGAACAAAAACTTTCTTTTTTATTAATATATGGTTTCTGATTAGAGTAAAATAATCTCTACACTTGCTTATTTGTTATCCAAATGGTTAATAGTAGATCACTTCTAAAAAAAGGGAACTTTAAATGTGCCTTGACATTATACTGGGCTAAAATTAAATTATGTCATGGCCAAGTATGCACAGCTGAGCACATGAGCACTTTGTCCATTGGGTGGCAGCCATCGTCCACACCACAACTATTCTTCTGTTTTGTCCCCTCTGTTTTATTTCCAAAGCTTTTAGTGTCTTTCCTGATTCACTGCAAGTTCTCCATCACAGACACTGAGCTCCAGTGGACATCTAATGACCACTGTACTCAGATCACTTTTATGTAGAGTCACATTTACAGCTAATATAACTGAAATACGTTCAAACTATTTGGACCCTTTAAAAGAAAGATGTGAATGTCTTTAATGGTCATTCTCTTAAGGTATGCAATGTTACAAACATTTGTCCTCTGATTCATATCTGCTCTCTTAACTTTTTTTTTACTGGGATTTCTGTCTCGGTTTTAACATGGGAAAGATTTGAAGAATTAAAAAAATAACCAAAACCATTCTGGATGGAAACTACTTTTTCTGAGGACCCTGTTGCGCAACAGACTCCCCCAAAAAGCTGCTGATCAACTTCTACCGCTGCATTATTGAGAAGGCACAGGAAGGACCTGCAGCAGCCAGTTAAAACGGCACAGTGGATCGCCGACTCTCCACCTCACACAAACCTGAGATACATCCACCCGAGGCTTCTCCACATATGGGCCTCTAACGTCACAAGAGACCCCTCTCACCCTGCCCGGACACCCCCTGCTTAACACCCTTCCCTCAGGCAGGCTTAGAACCATACGCTGATGGACCAACAGGCTCCGAAACAGCTTTTTCCCCAGAGCCGTGGCCCAGGGGGAGTAGAGTGCCGCCAAACCAACTTTTGTTGTTTTTTAGCATGCAATGACCATTAAGTATCTATCTAATGGAGGATTGGCTAATCCGGTGTGTCTAAACCAGGTGCAAAATGAGTGCTCTACCATACTTCTGTTCAGTTTGTATAACTGAATCCTACTGCACAGCACAAGAGCAGGTGTACAATGTGTGAGTGGGACTGTGATACCCTGTGTATCTATTATTTATTGTATATATTGTCATACAGACTGTCTGAAGGGAAGGGCACTGGAAGACAATTTTCCAGCTGGTGAAGGTAAATTATTTGGCCATAGGCATTAGAAAACCAAGTTAAGATGCCGTTGTTGCAGGGGGCTCTCAACGCCAAAAAGAACTGGTCAGTGTCGTCATCTGGGCCGGATTAACCATTAGGGAAACTGGTCACTCGCCCAGGGTGAAATCGCTCCGTCAAATATTATGTTAGATCATAAATCCTAATTCCTAATATGCAGATTTTTGCAACACGTTTGATTAAAATAATATGTTAAATCACGTCAATAAATAGTGTGTGTAGCTTTCTGCGGAGCGAGAGAGAACGAGCTGTCACAGACCGTGGTAAAGTTAGTTTTATATTAACACTCTAAAATAGATTTTTTTAATGTGTCTAATAGCCAATGTCCAATATAAAACCAACTTCACCACGGTCTGTCACAGCAAGTCTGCTGCGGTGTGGCGGCCCTTCATCCGAGCGACGACTGGAGCGACTGAGCTGAAGATGACAGGGAGGAAGAGGAGGCTGCAGATTCAGAAAGAGGGACAGAGGCAGAGAGGGATCAGGAGCAGGAAGATGAAGATGATAGGGAGGAAGAGGAGGCTGCAAATTCAGAGAGAGGGACAGAGGCAGAGAGGGATCAGGAGGAGGAAGATGAAGATGAC
>NC_045745.1:28459485-28459899 GCF_008692095.1 Etheostoma spectabile
AGGAGGCTGCAGATTCAGAGAGAGGGACAGAGGCTGAGAGGGATCAGGAGGAGGAAGATGAAGATGACAGGGAGGAAGAGGCCAGTTGTAAGGCCCATTTGTTAAAATAAAATAATAAGAATATATAGTAGATATATAGTAGTGCATCAACAAAACATGTTGATATAGCTGATTGTGAAACAAGAATCACGATCTTGACTTTTAACTACATGCAACAGTGTAGCCCATGGTTTACTTTTTCTCCATACACATTAATTGCCTGCTTCATGGCTGGTGATAATTTCAAATTTTGCATATTACAAATAATCTTTGGTTTTAAGTCAAGGCTCCCCTAGCTGTCCACTTTATGCCACTGTTGCAGTCAAAATGTATTTGATTGGCTACATATTGAAACATTTAATAATTACTCTGTAG
>NC_045745.1:28459909-28466213 GCF_008692095.1 Etheostoma spectabile
CTGTGAAAGATTAATTGTAAAAAGTTATGTTAAACATTTGTGCATTTGTTCTGTCTCTTCAATGCCCTTTATAAATGTGGAGGCTATTGTAAATACATCCATCTCCACTGAGCCATGCAGAAGAATTTGTTATTATGGAAGTACTGTATATAGGTACAGTATATAGGCTACATGCTCTTGATGATAGCAACTTTGCAGTTGTTGCTTTGTGGGGGGGCACATGAAATTGTTAATGAACACCATATGCCACTAAATTATTATTATAATCTATTTGGCAGAGATAACTTGACATTTATTCGATACCTTTTACTACCATAATACTTATTTCTACACTGACTTTAGATCTCCTCGTTTGGAAGCTGGCAGCACCACACCTCAGTTTCTAAAACACAGTTTAAATATGGTATGACGGGTGGTTGCCTGTGACGGTGTGGTTGTGACACTGCAGGGACAAAATCTGGCCGCAGGGTGGCCTGTGGCTGACCTGGTGCTCCTGTGTGGTAGTCTAATATCCCTGCATTACTTCTACTACTAATGGTATGGCATTCTCATGCCATACCATTCCCTGCCTTCCTGCAGCCCAGACCCAGTTTTATCATTTGGAAATTAGCAAATGGCTTGATCTCCTCCCAAAGCTGCCCATTTAAAGGGGGGTGATGCTACATAGCAGGGAGCATTAGTACAGGCATGGATTAGAAAGAGGTGGGGCTTTCAAGAATAAAGCTGATTGCTTCATGATAGAGGTTATACTTAAGATTCCCTACATTCTTTACATGTATTTAATATTTCAAAATGATATATTTTGTTTGTCCTGGTTTCAGACCTTAACCTCTCCATTTTTTTCAGCTGAAAAAAAGTCCATGTGACTTTTTTGACTGCAGTTTGTCATATTAAGACAGGCATACTTGACATTCTTGGGTGTGTGACTGTCTGTCAGTCAATGGGACACAGACACTTGTCAGACACACCCTCATCTTGTCAGCCATAATATGCAGGGGCTTTTTTTGATTGAGCATCAATATTTGTTTTATTATACTATTATTTTTGTCACTGCAAGCAGGTACAATGTACATACTGTTATGCATTCCTGTTTTATTGAGATTATCAATGTGTGCTAATATGGTATGTGAACGCCATGAGAATTATCTTTTGCTGTTACAAGAGGCCATTTTTATTTCTGCTTCACCCAGGAAGCACAGGTGAGATCACACCTCAGTTAAAATAAGCTGCTCCTTAAATGATGCCTATGTGACCTACTTCCAAGCCTATTTACTATTTCTGAGTAAATTCTGGGTCCACATCCTGGACTTTTCAGAGGACTGCAGATTGTCAGGTCCCATGATTCATTTCTGCTCTTAGCTCCCAAAGCATGGACACGTCATGGCGTGTGATTTCTGCCTGCTTTTGGATTACTCTGTATGGAGATTTTAACCTCTACATGATCAGCTTCTATTAACAACTGTAATACTTTTATTTCAGGACTGTTGCCATTCTGTCTTCAGATTTTCACAGCTTTTCTTTTTTTGGTATCTTTTCCTTGTCAGCTCTGGGTTTTTAACAGGGTTTGGTAACTCAAGAAATGGCAGATGTTGTTGTGGACAAACCAAGAGTTTATGTTGCATTTGTTTCCAATAGGATTCACACAGATTTCCTAAAATTGAAAGATTTAACTGGGTCATAATCAGCAGTGTTTATGGGGTATAGAGGCCTTAATCTTTCTCTGCACTAACCATGTGTAGACAAACAGTCGACATGATGCAGTGTCCCAGTAACTGACTCTGGGGATTAGCAAACTGTGCTAGACAGGCTGTGTGTTTGCCTGGGTCTTGGTGAGCAATAATATTTGAGCTTCTGATTTTACCACGAGAAAGATTGGACTTATAGCTGAATTATAGGATTTTTGCAGGAAAGCAATATTTTTTGCATGTTCCAGTTTAAATAAAAAAGGTTGGCTTCTCATGATTCTGAATGAATTACTTCAACAAACTTCCATAAGTACTGGTTATTTGATAAAGTAAACCGTTAATGAGTTTGTCAATAAAGATTGGATTATTATTATTATCACTAACCAGCAAAGCCTGTTGCTACATTTCCGTGTATCCCGTGTGGCTTCACTCCATGGCACCAATACCATCTGACTGGTCTGTGTCTCAAAAATCATGATCTACACTTCAGTGCGGATTATTTAAAAAAGTGTGTTATTTGTTGTATATACATTCTTGTTAATGTTTGTCACCAAACAATAATCTCAAATTTAGGTCAGTAGTGTGACTATAAGCGGAAGCCTCTGTGAAATAGAGAGGTTAATACATGAGTTAATAGCTCCCTCTTGTGGTATAAAAGGCATAGTGAGGAACATGCGTCACAGCTTTTCCAGACATGTTGATGCCTTCGATGATTCATCTGTCTTTTATGTGTGCATCGCCGTAGCTGCACAGAGAGAAAGGTTTCTTACCTTACAGTGAATGAAGATGATTGTTGTTTGATGTTCAAATAATAGTGTGTGTGTATGCTTTACACTGTGACACATAACTAAACCTCTCTTTGTGGGGTTTATTAATAAAGCAGATTAAATAAGCTTTCATTCAATTTGGAGTCTGTTTGGAGAAGGACATTGTTGCACTCGGTACTGAGCCATAGATATTTGCATCATCTCTCAATCTCTTAATCTTGTTGTTGTAGCTTTTGTGTTCCCCACAAATGGAAAGGGCATATACAAGTTTGTATTTCACCTGATGAGGGAGACCACCTCACTAATTCCCTGTCACCAGGAGAAGAGAGTGGCAGTGAAAAGTGGCACTGTTAATTGATGTACTTCTGCAAATACTATTTATAACCCCTCTGTATTTCAGCAGCTGTCCCTCTTCTATCTCGCTGCCAAGCTCCTCTCACATTACCCCCCCCTCCACTCCTCAGACCACAGCTTTACTTTACTGTGCCGTGCTGACTGTGACCCCGCCCTAGACGTTGCCCTCCCACTCTCTCAGCACTAGTGAGTATGAGCTCTTTGCGGACCCAGGTCATACCCTGCCTTGGCCCAGACTGCACTGCTCCAGTGACGGAGCGAAGATTGGAAGGTTAACCAGGCCTTAAGAGAAGGTAATGGGCGCGGGCCTCTGGTGGACTGTGTGTGTGGTGAGCAGTGTGCTCTACTCCGGGGGTGTACATGCTCTGCTTAGCACTTCCATTTGGGCTCTGATGGCGTCTGAGAATGGCCTCCTTTTGCTGCTGAAACTATTTATAGGAGTGGTCTCTGATGAAAGCAGGGCCAGAGATGGTGAAACGTGTTGCCGTGCAACTCATTTTTGCTGTGTCTCCTCAATGAGTAAACTGTTAATGAAAAGTTCTACAAATGTCAACAAGTTGCATGTTTGACTTGTTATTAAGTATGGATGCTAGTGTGAGAATCGAAAGTATGTTTGTTTGATTCCTTTGTCAATTGGCCACTAAATATAGCTGTTTTTAATGTGTTTCGCTATCGGGAACACTTGGTTGGGGGCAATAGTCCTTTGTTTTCTGATTGATTTTTTGTCTATGCTACAAATGAGACAAATTATCAACATAGTATGTAATAATTTTAGTGTGCTGAGGTGAGAAGCTGTTCTTCATACATAGTTATAGTAATTGATTGGGAGTGAGGCCCACATATAATAAATACCACTACTGCAGATGATTCTTAGGCACAGACTTTTAGTCCTGTTTGCTGTGTCTTGTTACATCTTCATGTTCATCCCTCTCACTAGTCTCTTGTAGTGTGACGAAAGCAAACCATTTTTTCAAATCATTTTCATTTACATGTGTTGCAGCTGTATGTATGTCAACATACAACTTCAACATGAGAGGAATGTAGAACAATATGGATGTGAAAACAGTTATACACAGCCTATGTGACTATAAAAGTAGTTTGGGTTAAAATCAACAAATAATCATGATAATGAATCGTGATCTCAGTATTGATCAAAATAATCGTGGTTATCATTTTGGCCATAATCGTGCTGCCCTACATTTCATGATGTTATTCATGTGTTCTGTCCTCAGGGCTGCATGGTCCCCCTGTCCTGTTGTGTGCTGAAAACACGTCTACAGTATCCCACCTGCTCACACCTACATTTCCATTCTTCATCGCTACATGCAGCTCCTTCTCCTCTCCTCTGCTGTCTCTTTTTTCTCTCATCATTCCATATATTTATTCTCCACGTCACCCAGCTTGTTTCCATGACTTCTGGTCTGTCTCCATGGCGTACAAATCACGCTTTTCATTCTGGGAACAAAAGGGAAGTTTTGCTTTTCTATGTTGTTTTTTCCTTTCATATTTTGCTTGTTGAATATGTGAACTGTTCCTTTATGTTGAGTAAGAAAAGCTTTGGTCTTTGTGTGTGGTTTGATCTGTTTTTCGTGTTGCTTTTTCTTGTGTAGGTTAAAGTTGAGAACAAGCCAGATGTAAGTGTTTTTCACCCGCATGCTTTTGGACACTACTTCACGTGATGAAACCAGTTTTGTGTGCTGTGGTACAAGATAACAGAAAGATATTAGATCACTAATCATGATCACAACCTTCTGCTAGCTATAGTCAGGTTACTTTACTGTGGTCCTAGGAAGTTAGCAATATGTTGAATTTTGGAATAGGTGTAACAGTACAACAATACTTGATCATTAATTATTAAGATACGGCTTGAGGTGATTTTCATTACTCTCAGGGCAATTACAATTTCACAAATTTGTCTAAAGCATGAGTTTGATTTTTCATTTTCTAACAATTTAGTCACTTCATTGTCAACACTGTCTGAAAACACAAATGCGTCAAACGCAAACACTAGTTTGAGTGAGGATTTTGAGATACACAGTTTCAGGGCTTTAAATTGACACCTGCCAACCTGCCAAATTTGGGTAAAAGAAATAATTTTGGTAGGTAACATTTTTGAGTTACAAGCCAGTTTTGCCGGTGATGAACGAAGCAGATAACTCTGCGTCTGTTTGAATCGGCCGGCTGCAGAAACGATGCAATAAGTCAGAAATTTGGGCGGTTTTGTGTCTGATTAGTTTGGAAATGTTATCTTTATCCGGCAACACTGCTTGTAATCCTAATCCTACATTTCCCATGATGAACAGAATGGCGCGAAACAAACCAGATTATCTGAAATTAAAGTAAACGTGGCGAGTGGAACATCTGATTGTCTGGTAACTTCAAAAAAACTAGCCATGTTGGCTGGTGATCAAACAAGTTAATTTAAAGCCTTGCACGGTTTGAAGGATCCTTTTTACACAGTTTCTGGTCCCAGAACCTGCTGTTGAAATGTTTGGCAGTTTATCTGCGACAGCCATGGAAGTAATCTGCACTATTGTCTGCCTTGCTCTGTTTGTATTCAGTCTGATGTAGATAGTACTCAGCCTCAGGCGGTCACTAAACCCGGGCTAGACACAGAAGGTGGTCTACAGTCAACTGCATCATCAGCTGAAGAGTCAAATGGTAACGTTGCTATGGGTGGTTCAGACACTCCGGGGGAGGAGCCGAGTTCTAGTGGTAAGAAGGTGGTGAGGGTTGTGAGAAGAGTTAGACGCGTGGTTCCTGCTGGGACGCTAGAGCAGAACCCGCCCACTGTTTCTGAGTCTGCGAGGGCTGCCCCTGCTGCAGACCTGGCGCTCAAAACCACCAGAGCTGCTGGGCAGGACAAGGATGATATCTCCATGGGCCTCACCAGCCTAATGGGCAGAGGCAGAACCAAGGATCACCGGCCTCGCACCCGCGCCCAGGACCGCAAAGAGGACACGAAAGAAGAGGCGAAGCAGGAGATGGAGAAAGAAGAGGTGAAGGAGGAGGAGGAAAAACCAACTGTGGAAAAACCAGAGGAGGCCACATCCACGTCTGTGCCCAGTACTACAGCACCAAACGCTGCTCCACCAAAGTTAAACCCCCTTACCCCTCCAGCTGGATTCATCCCCGCTCCCAAACCCAATCCTTTTGCCCCGCCTGCTGGTTTCATCCCGCTACCTAAACAGAATCAGTTGACTCCTCCGCCTGGTTTTATTCCTGCAAGAAAATCCAGTCCGGTTCCACCAAAACAGAACCCCCTGGCACGACCTCCAGGATTCATCCCTGTCCCAAAGACAGACCCCCTAGCTCCTCCTGCAGGGTTCATCCCGAAGCCTCGTCCAGTTGTTGTAAAGAAACCCGAGGTACCGAGTGATACACGTGCACTTAACCTCAGAGTGGAGCATGCTGTGTGATAATTCAATTCAGTTCAATTTTATTTATAGTATCAATTCATAACAAGCGTTATCTCAGGACACTTTACAGATAGAGTAG
>NC_045745.1:28466223-28468662 GCF_008692095.1 Etheostoma spectabile
CACTCCAGAATTTACAAGGACCCAACAGTTCTAGTAGTTTTCCTCCAACAGTAGATAACAACACAGACATTACTGTTCATATACATGCAACCCCTGACAATGTTTACCTGAAAGACATCTTCAACTTAAGCAGACTTGTTTTTGGTTATGGATCATCATCTCTCATTTCTTACAGCTAACATTATAATACTACATCTCCTCTTTGTGATTAACAAAATGGCTCATCTTTACATTTTCTACCATTTCTACTATTGCCTTGATATAATGAAGTTACCCTGAATAATGAAGGGAAGCAGGGTGCGTGTACCAGCTCATGATCAGGCTTCATCAGTGGGTATAAGGGTGTACTTATGGTCTGCACTCTTGGTTGCCTGGTCAGTTGGAGTTGTCTGTGAGCACCGAGCTGTGTCTCATTACTGTCACTTTCTGCAGGAAGAGCATTGCAGTTGTGTTGACCACTAAGGCAGGGGATTTAAGGAATGCTTTTCAAAGAAACAGGAATCACAAGAAGAATTCAAATGATATTCTTGTAGAGTAAACTAATGGGTAGTTCTTGCCAATTAAACAACCCACAAGAGTTAACCACAAAACCCCAGTTGGTCATGCATCACCATGTGCAGCTTGGTCCTCTACTTGGATTATTACGTTCAGCTTCAGCTAAGGTTTTGATGTTCATGTAATGTATTGGAGCTGTCCTTTCAGTTTCAAACTTGTATTAACTTATGTATATAGTCTCTCTTTCAATTTGTACCTCAGACTAGCTTACATATATGCTTCCTGTTGTGTAGTGTCTTTGGCACTTTGTTTGCCGGCAGGCAATCGGAAAATTTGATCAACAGATGTCCATGAAATCTGGCGAGCAGTTGGGTATTTGGCCTTGGAGTGAGAGATTTGATTTTGGAGATATGCACCTGGTGTTTTTGCTGAGAGATATTGTGTTTTTGACAGCTCTAGGGTGAAGTTTAGGTTTCTAATATTAGGAAAGGAAGCTGCTTTCTTTGAAATGTTCTGCTCTCACAGGAGCCAATTGCCATTACGATATACAACTGATCTATCTCTTTAAGAAAAATCCCTCAAACAAAATCAGAATTAATCTCAAGTTATCATGACAACAAGTTTTTAGCAGCAACAACCTTAACCTAAAAATAACTCAGATGCAAACAGAAGACGATAAGAAGATAACGATAACTAGATTTATATATCCACAAATGCATTCAATTACATAGAAAAGTCATAAAAGTTGATTTAATGATTTAATTTCAGGTGCTACTACCCTATTCCGTGGAG
The DNA here is from genome assembly GCF_008692095.1 of Etheostoma spectabile. Lineage (NCBI taxonomy): Eukaryota > Metazoa > Chordata > Actinopteri > Perciformes > Percidae > Etheostoma > Etheostoma spectabile. The sequence continues at coordinate 28,467,511 of NC_045745.1, forward strand.
GTTGGCACAGTTGTATGAGAATTCACCTGAGACAATTCTCAAATATTTAATTACTTTAAAGTCATTTGCAACAGCTTGTTGCTTAAGTAACCACTGACAAACAAAAGCCTTGAACCATTATTCCTTCGCTGCAACGCTTAATGATCCTTTTTTAATTCTCATTTCCTGATTGAATTAACTGGAAAAATAAATTAGCAGGAGCAAACATACCTTGAAGTTGGCTGTAATTCTGGGTGTGTTGAATTGAATACAGAGTTAAAAGAATATACACTGAGCTACAACATACTGTAAATATCATTCTCATTGTCATCTTCCCGTGTCATTTCCATCTCTGTGTGTGCACGTTTGTCTTTGTCAAACTCTGTTTTGGGGATATTTGCATATATTGTATAAAGGTAAAGGAGACATCTTGTCCCCCTGTGGTCCCTGATGGTAAGCCGTCATCTGTTGCACTGCCCCAGAGTCAGTCTGCGCCGCATGAACAGGTGTGTGCTCATCTTGCTGCAAAACTACACTTAACAGCGTGTGATTCTCACATTCAAAAGCACTAGACATTTTCTTTTTACATGGAATGCCTTTATAATGGCACTCACTTTTTCTAAAGTGGACAATCATAGCAATTTTCTCTGCAACACTGTTTTTTCTTTCTGGCTCCCCAATTACATTTGCTGGTCCTGCTATCCAACTGCAGGTCCCAGGTCTGATTCCCTCGGAGGAGGATTACAAGCGTGTGAGGAGGATCTTCGCCGTCGATGGCAAAGATGTAACTTCTCTCTTCGCAACTTTGTTTGGTTTGCAACTGCCATGCTTTAATAAGGCTTACCCTGCTACCAGCCTGAGTCAACTGCTTGCATCCCCAGATAGATTGAAATGTGTCCAAAAATTACCCAGGTCCACGGCTGTCCCTAGCCGTCTGCCAGTAGGGTTCCAATTTCAGGGGTCCCCCTGCGTTATTGGCTACTTGGTGTGAAATCTGAAACTTTGAGACCAAAGGGATATTTTCTCTGTCGTGCATGTTATGGAGATGACTTCAGTGTTAGTTCAGGAGAAAATAACGACTTTCTTGGCAATGTGAGCTGAACCAGTGTTCCCTGAATGTGTATGATATATATTCTGGAGAGAAACACATTCTGTAGATACTTCAATAAAATG
>NC_045745.1:28468672-28471569 GCF_008692095.1 Etheostoma spectabile
TCCATTTTTGGATCCGTAAATGCCTTCTTAAAAGACATGCTATGTGATTGGTTTGTAACACACTTTTGTTTCAGAAAAGACAACAGTATGATTCTCTTGCTTAATGCCTTCCTCATTCATTCTGCAGAATGAACTTTGTTATCATGTCCAGAGGAGCACCTGTGTACTGTATAACGATGTAGTTTTCCTGTTGTGATTATTTTGGTAGTGTCTGATTATGTGGTTATGTCTTCTATGAAAGTTTAGAGCTATGCAAAGGCACTTAATAGTATTCCTTCTCTCTTATTGTGTCTCATCATGTCTCTATTTTTGCTTCTCGGCGGGTCATTGGATCCCGACTTGCCGCTGTCTTCTTTGCTGTTTGCATGGCTAGCGTGCCAGAGGCCACAAATCCTCTCAGGTACTGCCTGCTCGACGGTGGGCTCGCCGCACTCCCTCGTCTGTTGAGTGCTGGAGTTTAAGCCTGTTCTTCTACTGACCCCTCTCTGCCCTACTTTGTCTGTACCTGCTCGCTCATCTTTGTCCCCACGCTGCTCTCTCTGGTTCATTCAGGGTTCACGTGAGGGCCCGGAATGTAGTAATATGACACAAACCAGTGGTTTTAGAGGTCTCATCAAGATAAACAACAGCTTAATTTAACCAATGTTGCATTCAGGTTACAATGAACACAACATGCTGCTGTGTATTGCTCTTTACACCCACATATAGATACAGACTATAAATTCTGTACATATACACTATATGCAACAGTAAACAGTTTCTCAAATACCTAAAAGTTCTTATTAAACTGATATCTGTGGCTTCAAAAAACTCCCTAAATTTGCTTGCAGTAATACAGCATCTTTGGATATCATATTGCATTATTATGTCCTTGTGATTATGCATTACCATATTTTCTCTGTAGCTGAGTTCATTAACATTGCCTGTACATTCTTTTTAATTTAAATTTTTTGTTTTTTACAACTGGCTGAACGTTGCCTTGTATTTATTACCTGACTTTGTACAACTAATCTTGTCAACTGTGAATGTTATAATGACAGAGCATTCATTTTGTGCACCAGTCCCCACAGACCCAACCACTGTACTTCAGTGCACGTTGAAATCCCTGCTCATTAATGCATTGATATTGTAATTCTTTTCGTGGTGAATTACTTTAATGACTCACTTACTCTGCTAGGGTTGCTTGACTTACTGTTGCAGTGCTGAACTGCCGCCGGTCTTGCTGCAGTGTTTTGTATTATGTTTGTTTACTCATAATAATGTGTGACCTACTATACTTTTTTTTTTTCTCCATCATGTCATATTTTGCATCGTTTGAATCATGCATTTGTAAAATGCGATTTGATGTAATGTTTAGCTGCTGAATTCAGTCACTAAAAACACCGAGCACACAGTTGACTCCTTCCTTCCCTTCTCCAGTCCAAGCCCGTTGAGGACCCTGTGGCCATACTTGAGGCAGCACACTCAGCTGCAGCTAAGGTCTGACAATGGCTACAACTCAGTGTAGTTCTGGTTGCATCCCCCTGTGTTTTAGAGTGATGTGTGTTTTGTGGTTTTTGCGTGTGATGATATAGTAAAGGGGTGTAGGATGATGGCTTACTAGTTAGTTAGGCAATCCCACCACCAGGAAATCCCCCGCTTTCATCTTCCCCATAGATGGAGCACTCTGCAGTCACTGCCTGCTGTCCTGCACCCCAACCAGAGAGAGAAAAAATCATGCAGTCTTTGTGCAGCTATCCACTGTTTATTGTTAGCTTGATTGCATGTCTGAGTATGTCTGTCACGATGCATGACTCACTCCAAACACTTGACTTGATTTGTTGTATTTGAAATTATTTTAGGTGTTTTCTCTGCGCAGTTCCCCTAAACTCCTGTATTTTGTCCAAGTGATGTTCTTTGTTGTGATAAAACACCCCTGCCTCGCCCTCTGTCTGTGATGTGTTTTTTTTAGTAGCACTCTCCATGAGTTTAGTGCACACTCTGTGAGCTCTGAATGGTGCTTTAAAGGGAGAATTATGGGAACTGCAGTTCTGCCGTGGAGGGCTGATGTGTAATGGTCAAAAATGCCTGAGGTGACATACTAAAACAAACCAACTAACAACAATTCCTACAGGTTTTCCCACTGAAAGAAGCCCTCTGCCGAATGAATGCCGTTCCCCTTATATGTCTGATGTACTGTAAATGTGAACTGCATGGTAGTCCAGTGTCATTTATGGGATCTTTGTGGAGGGTCATTATGCAGTTATCTGATTTAATCCTTAATTTTCCAACTGTTCTTTTTATTTTACTCCCTTATTTTGTGATGTTCAGTTATTGCTCATACAAGTGTTTCTAATTTTGATTGTTAACCTGTTTCTCACAGGGAAAGACTGAGGAGCAGATAAAGGCAGAGAGAGCCTGGTATAACACAGAACCAGTATGGCTTGTCCACAAGGATGGGTTTTCCATGGGTTAGTAAAAATGTTGGTATTTAAGTATCTGTATCCATGTGTCTTTCTTTAGATTAGTTTTTTAAACGTCCCATATTGTAAAAAGATTTCAATGTCTTTTTTTATCATAAAGGTTGAGGTGCGAGTATCAAAACCTTCGATCCACAAGGAAATGCATTTAATGTATTTAAACAAGCTGTCAAGATGTACGGTTGTGATGTCATAACTATACTATATACAGTAGGTCAGTAGGTAGAAAGTGTAGCTACTATGCTGTTACAGTCATTCCCTGGCTGCAGTGACTGTGCAGATGGGGAAGACCCAAAACAGCTATCCAATCAGAGCAGACTGGGCTATTTTAAAGAGACAGACGCTAAAACAGAGCGTTTCAGACAGAGGGTGAATACAGGTATTTTCAGACGGACGAGTATGAGTGTTTTTTGAACATTAAAGCATGTAAACATGTTC
>NC_045745.1:28471579-28489985 GCF_008692095.1 Etheostoma spectabile
CCAAAATACAAGTATGAACCTGAACATGAGCATACAATGGGAAGACTTGCTTTCTTGTCAATGCTGGTGTGTCGGTTTCTAGGTGACATTTGATTGTTAGATTATAGTGGTGGGTTATTCAAACTTAGAAACTGCTTTTCATATTTTAATGTTAAACGAGGGCAACAAACTAGACCTCAGGCTGCATGTAATTAGATTATGCTTGTTGCTTGTTCAGTTTTAATGAAGCTTATACATTATTTAAAGGAATACAACTGCCACATTATCAGACATGCAAGATAAGGTGAAGCTTTTGCACTCAGATCGAGATCACACATCATGATAAATTAACTCCACGCTTTGTGGTGATGCAGCAACTCTCCTGAAGACGGAGGCCGGCAGTCTGCCAGAGGGGAAGGTAAAAATCCGCCTGGAGAGTGATGGATCTTTATTGGATGTGGACGAAGACGATGTAGAGAAGGTATTTAATCATCAAATCAACTCTGGACCACATCAATTATGAATGACACTGTGTGAGTACGTGTCTGCTTTGACTTTGACTTTGAACTCCAGGCAAACCCTCCGATGTTTGACCGAGTGGAGGACCTGGCCTCCCTGCAGTATTTGAATGAGTCGAGCGTGATGCACTCCCTGAGGCAGCGGTACGGCGGTAACCTGGTGCACACCCATGCTGGGCCCAACATGGTGGTCGTTAACCCCATTAGTGCCCCCTCGATGTACTCTGAGAAGGTAGGCTGCAGCCTTTGCGTAAAATGACACAGCTCTTATTGGAGTAGCAGAATGTGAGAGTGCAGTCAGAATGAAATAAGCTCTTCTCTGGGATTTTGTCCATCCCCTCCTTCTCTGTCTCTTTATCTTCATCTTCTTTCAAGGTGATGCAAATGTTCAAGGGCTGCAGAAGGGAGGACACTGCCCCTCACATTTACAGCATGGCCCAGGCTGCCTATAGGAACCTCCTGACCACTCGCCAGGATCAGTCCATTGTCTTGCTGGGCAAGAGTGGTAGTGGCAAGACCACCAACTGTCAACACATCATCCAATACCTGGTCACCATTGCTGGGAGCACCAACAAATCCTTCTCCAGTAGGTTGGAAAGGAATTCTGAATATCTGAAAAAAGAATTTGAATTTAGTGCATGTTGTTGGTGATGTATTATTAAGACCCTCCCCCCCAGAAAATATCAGACAAAATCTTTGTTGTCTGTAGCAGAGAAATGGCAGGCGGTCTACACAGTTTTGGAGGCTTTTGGGAATGCCTCTACTTGTATGAATGGGAATGCTAGTCGCTTCTCACATATCGTGTCCTTGGACTTTGACCAGGCAGGCCAGGTTACCTCCGCCTCTATCCAGGTACAAATAAACACATTTATATATTTATTTATTTATTTAAATAACTGGTGCTCAACCCATGGATTTCCTATGCATGCATATCTGCTATGATCTCAGACAGTATGTCATAAACTATTTTATATTTTCATCAAACTCTAGCAGACTTTGTTATCATGCTCACTTGCACTTCCTATACTAAATGGTATTTTCTATCATGCTTATACGCTGTCCTGCTGTGGCCTTGCAGACCATGCTTCTGGAGAAGATGAGGGTGACAAGAAGACCAGGGGGAGAGTCTACGTTTAATGTCTTTTACTACCTGATGGCTGGAATAGAAAGCTCTCTGAGGTCAGGATCAATGCTATTACGCCATTTAAGTGCACAATGCACAGTTCTGCAATGGATTAATATGGTGATATGATACTGTCTGTTACTGCTTCCCAAAGATGTATTACGTAGGCATTAGTAGAAATGAGAAATGTTAATGACTTTTGTGTTGTTCTCATTTTGTTATCAGAACTGAGCTGCACCTTAACCACTTTGCTGAAAACAATGCATTTGGAATAATGCCTCAGAGTAAGGTAAGCTATACCTGTTAACAGTTTTTGAACAACCATGAAAACGGAAATTGTTTGGTTCTACCACTTTTAAGATTAATTTTTAAGTACTTTAATGTAATTGCAACTACATCTGGCTGGGAGAACAGTTTATAACTAAGTGGTTGGTCCTCTTACTGTGCATAAGGCTACTCACCTACTGTCACACAGCAGAGTGTCATGATGGATTACAGGAATGAACAAAATACCAAGATCTGCTGATTATTTCAGAGTCTATGGTGTCATCACTTAAACGAGCATTAAGCCACCTGTCAGCGTCCATGGCAATGAAGCAACATCCCAGTCCTTAGCATAGTAATTAGGTGGCCTATAACATGACAATTAATACTCAAATTACATTTTTACATTATAAATGAGAATGGGTCTCAACAGCTGGCCTATTCACTGATATGTATCAACAACTATGCTGAACCTTTGCAGATATAATCGGTTTTGATAATCCTATTTTAACACATACAGTAATTTGACAAGTTGGTCAACCTTCTAATATTACTTTAAGACATTTTATAGAGGACTTTTATTGCTGATAGTACTGAAAGGAATATTATTTAAATATATGTGTGCTATAGACCGAGGATAAACAGCGGGCCTCCCAGCAGTTTTCCAAGCTGCAGGCAGCCATGAAGGTTCTGGGGATCAGTGGGGATGAGCAGAGGGCCTTCTGGCTTGTCCTCGGAGCCATCTACCATCTTGGGTCTGCAGGAGCTACTAAGGGTAAGATTGAACAAAATGTTTTTTCCATTCTATAGCTGCATCACTTATTCATATGGATAATGTTAATCATAAGATAACGCATATATATAACAGTAACAGAAGATGCAAAGGATTGTCCTTGATTTATTCACATGACAGCCCACCATGAACAAGCTAAAATAGCCCAAAATTACCCTTGATAGCCAGCCTCCTTTTAATAACACTTTATGTAATCTAAACCATGTCAAGTCTGCATTATCTCACTTTAAGTAACACCTTCAGTGTGATGCAAGACAGCTGTAATCCAGATAACTGAATTATGCATTTGCACTTTAGAAGATGTTGCACAGTGCACAGGTGTTGTTGCTCTACTGCACTGATCTACGGCTCAATAATAGAAAGTTAGGCAGGAAAACCTTGGGGGAATGTTTAGGTTTTTCATAATATTTTCCTGGTCAATACAGAACAGATTCTGATTAAAACTAATAGCACTTCCATATGAAAACTCACTGAAATCTTCAGAGATTCCTTGCCACAGAATTATCCTGCTTACTCTGGCCTTTACGCTCTGGGCAGCTGTATTAACGCTCAAACACAGCAGGTGAAGTGATGCATTGTACTTTTTCTTCTTTAACCTCGGTCAGGTTGAACTTAAAGGTCCCATGACATGGTGCTCTTTGGATGCTTTCATTTAGGCCTTAATGGTCCCCTAATACTGTATCTGAAGTCTCTTTTATATAGACCTTAGTGGTCCTCAATACCTTGTCTGAAGTCTCTTTTAAATAGACCTTAGATGTCCCCTAATACTGTATCTGAAGTCTCTTTTATATAGACCTTAGTGGTCCCCTAATACTGTATCTGAAGTCTCTTTTAAATAGACCCTAGTGGTCTCCTAATACTGTATCTGAAGTCCCTTTTATATTGACCTTAGTGGTCTCCTAATACTGTATCCAAAGTCTCTTTTAAATAGACCCTAGTGGTCTCCTAATACTGTATCTGAAGTCCCTTTTATATTGACCTTAGTGGTCTCCTAATACTGTATCTGAAGTCTCTTTTACATAGACCTTAGTGGTCCTCAATACCTTGTCTGAAGTGTCTTTTATATAGACCTTAGATGTCCCCAAATACTGTATTTGAAGTCCCTTTTATATAGACCTTAGTGGTCCCCTAATGCTGTATCTAAAGTCTCTTTTATGTAGACCCTAGTGGTCCCCCAATACTGTATCTGGAGTCTCTTTTATATAGACCTTAGTGGTCCCCTGATAATGTATCTGAAGTCACTTTCCCAAAATTCAGCCTTGATGCATAATTACAGCCACTAGTGCCAGTCCCACAATGAGCTTTACTTACTTTACTTAGTATGTGCCATTGCTGAGTCTGTAGCTTTTGAGGAGGAGAGGGGGGGGGGCAAATCACTGAAACTCTCAGGGACAGAGAAACATTTTGATTTTGGCGTTCGGTCTTTACAAACATGTGATCCTGTCATAAGAAAGCATCGGAGGACTAATGGGAACAGCAGTCCTCTTAAGCATGATGGTGTTTTCCTGTCTTTGAAGCTATTTGGATGATGAAACCTAATGTAAGAGAGTTTTTATTGTTGCACTAAAGTAATAGACCCACCTTCCATAGCCACAGCTTTTGACTTTCATTTTAAAATGAGATACCTGCCATTTGAAAATATATTTTTATCATTGGTCATTTTCTTCTGAAGTACAGTTACAGTTACAGTAGACATTTAAAAGGATGACATACTGTATTTGGCAAAGGTTGTTGCAATGCAAATGAATTAACTTGATGACTTTCTATGCTTTGGAAGCAGTTCACATACATGGTATATCAGAATAATATGTAACATACAAATCACAAGGAATGTGTAGCAGCAGTGACTCTGTACTTTTGACATGTGTGTTTGCTCTTCACTCTCTGCCTGCACTGTAATTGCCAGTCACTTATGTAGAATTGCTTGACAAATTATTGTTAGTGATCCCCTCCAGCTGGCTGCCAATCTTTTTTGATGGCAATATAACACCAACCAGAAAGAGTTATCAAATGTTCAGCAATTTTTATCGTCCCATAATACAGACAGTACACAACTTGATTGACAAATGACTTGGTGATTTAAGAACTTAGGACTAATGTCTTCCTGTTAAACACATAGTTGTTCTCATAAGGAACAATGCATGATGGCAAGATTCAACACATTGGCGTTAATTAGATTTCTGTTCCCTGTCTAAGAGAATAATGATTTTATTCATGAAAAAACACTGAGGACAATTAAAAAAACGTTTTTGCTGCCAGGACATAGTTTGTGTTTGACTACCACACACAATATAAAATATTCATTGGATTTGCAGCTTTATTGTGTAACACTAGAGGGCAGCACTGGTCTCTAATCCACCAACAATAATTAAAGGGACCACCTGAAATTAACTTTTCACTGTATACCGTATTGTCAAAAGTTATATTTCAGAGTGTAGGATTACCACACTGTGAGTCTGGCTGTTTTTTTTAAATTTTCGAGTCATACACTTCTTAATGTTTGACTGAGTAAGATCCACATATGTAGGCAAACCCAATTTCCTCTTTTTGATGTTTTACTTGAATTTAAATAATTGTGGTGGTGAAAGTCTATCAAAGCAAATATTTAAAGGCCTCTTCTTGTCTTTACAACCATCCTGCTTATCATCATGAAAAGTATGCAGGGCGTCTGCAGCGCTGATGAAACCGATAGAGCCCACTGCCCTCTGTGTGAAATCCCCCAGTTTCTCGCTCAAGTCTTAGAAGATAGCACTTCATGGTGGATTAAAACTGAAGTTTGCACTCATATCTGCATGTTTCCATCACTTAGCCACGGTATTGGAGATAAATTTGTGTTTCCCAACATAGATCTTTATGTAAATAAATTAATTACTGTATATCCCCTAATGATAAGTTTTTCTCTCATTCTCAAGATAATAAAAAGTGCAATTATCACTTCAGAGACTTTTTTTTTTTCAACATGAAAGAGTTGAAGCAAGTGGATTTTTCAACTGTGGTTAAATTAATGTGTATTCAAGCCACTCCGATTTTGGGCATGCTTTTAGTGTGTGTTCTCACCAGCTGTGTCAGTGCCAGTTTGACCAGAGACATAATCCTAGCCTGTCAGACATGCTTGTCACAAAGATACCAGGCTAGCCATGTGCCTGGGGTGGTTGGCAAAAGGGCTAATGGAGGTTTTCATGCACGTGTCGCAGCTGGCAGGAAACAATTTGCACGTCATGAGTGGGCTCAGAAGGCTGCCTACCTGCTGGGCTGCACCCTGGAGGAGCTCTCCTCCTCCATCTTCAAGCACCAGGCCAAGGGCACTCTGCCCAGAGCCAGCTCCATTCGCCAGGCTTCTGATGAAAATGGCACAGCAGATGCAGGTACTCCACCGACCACATTTACCAATAGACTCTTTCCTCTTCGTTCCTCACAGCCCCCATCCTCCCTTTTTTTCTTTGTCACTCTCACTCACACACACACACACACTCACACACACACACACACACACCTCTGCTCATCACTGGAGGGAAATTGCAGGCTCTGGAGAAAGTAAAGCTTATCTTAGTAATGAATACCACAGCTTTACAATGGCTATTGACAGATAAGTACACACACTGTATCAGGACAAGTAATTTTGGATTTGCTCTTCATTCATTGTCCTTGAAATCATAATTGCCTCACATTGATTTTTCACTGTGTACAGTAGGTCCTGTGACGTCCATCAAGACTGCAAAACCCTTTGAAGGGCGTGAGGGTACAGTTAAAAGTCTGTCACATAAGGGCTAGACAGAAGTTACCTCTGTTTCACTTTCCTGTATCTCCCCTCACACATGAACATAGCAGTCATGATGTGTATGCACACGTGACAATTTTGCCCTCAGGCTCCATAAACTCACTATTTGGTAAGCCATTGCCGCTGGGCACAGACATGAGTATGCACTGTTTGATCTGATGCGGAAACACCTGAGTCCCAAATGACACTACTTTCCAGAGACAATTTCAGACCCAATTTGAATACTTTATGCCTGCCTTTTTTATATACTATGCACAGATATTATGCTATTTTGCATTGTTTTAGAAACAGATGTTGTGACCATAGTTTTGGTCCGGCTTTTACAGCTCAAAACACAACCATTCCTTCTTTTAATTCAACAAGTTGTTATGTTCAGTTGTGCATGATTTTGTGAACTGGCTATTTCTATTTATATGTGTTTTGTGTCTGGCTTCTTCTCATAGCAGGATCCAAGACTACGGCCATGGACTGTTTAGAGGCCATGGCATCTGGGCTTTACTCAGAACTCTTCACTGTCGTCATTTCATTAATAAACCGGTTAGTATTTTTGATCCACTTCTTTTCTGAATATCAAATTGAAGATGGCATCTTTTTGGCTGCACCGCTATATAATGGAAACTTGCAGATGACTTGATGGCATCATTTAAAAAATACCTTTAATTTTGTTATTTTTTTGTAATTTTAAATTTATCTTTTGTTTAAACGATACCTGTCCAGGCAACTTTTGTTTTTAATGGCTTTACTGTAATGGGTAGTTCAGGAGTAGAATATGCTATTTTATTTTAGGGCTTGGGGTAAGGTTTTAGTATAGAACTAGGAATATGTTAAGTGAGGGTTAAAGTTAGGGATGTGTTGGAGAGATCTAGGGGATATGTGCAGTGAATGCAATCAATAAAATGTGGTCTCTGTGTGTGTGTGTGTGTGTTGCCCTGTGTGCTTCAGGGCCTTGAAATCCAGCCAGCACTCCCTGTGCTCTCTGCTCATTGTGGACACACCAGGCTTTCAAAACCCCAGGCTGGCTAAGCGCGAGTGCAGCGCAACCTTTGAGGACCTATGCCACAACTACACTCAAGAACGTTTGCATTCCCTCTTCTACCAGCGGACCTTTGTTCAGGAGCTGGAAAGGTACAAAGAGGTAAGGACATGTGAAGTATTATGCACCGCACATCCACAACACCTCATTCTCATTGTCTCTTTCTTCCTCCTACGTCCTTCTCTCTCTCTTTCTCTCTTTGTCTCTCTCTCTCTCTCTCTCTACCTGCTGCTTTCCCTCAGATATATCAACTCCTATAGTAGATCTGTACATATACAATACACTATCCCTCCCACCTGTCACAAGCTGTGACAAGCCAAAGTAGTTCATGTGTTGGACCTTCTCATTAGCGATGCCAGTCTTCAGCTCCTCTGTCAAGATCAAAGTAAAGTCACTCACAACTGCCTTTGGGAAACACGCCCAGCTGCACAGCAGTGGCGTTGCTCCCTGATGAAGAAACTATTCCTTTCCTGTCCTCCTCTGAGTTCTGTCTCGCAGTGCTGAATTACGATAACTGGCTACAGTCATGTCTAAGAAATTAAGATATTTAAGGATAAATATAAGAGTTACACTAAGATAAATATAAATCGATCCATTACTGCTGTCCCAACTGTAATCTCAAGAATATCCTTCGTATTCAAAGCTCGGCTGATAGCACACAAAAGTAAAGCAGAAATCCTGATCATATTACTTTTAAAAGTGTGAATAAGAATCCAGGGATTTCTCACCCACATTCCCACCCACATGCTCTGCATGAGAGAAAAGGAATTGGAGCGAAATGAAGTATTTGCATGAATCTGTGTAGTGTAATTCTCTCTTGTCAGTGCATCGTATAAAAAGCTGGGAAATTGTCATTGAAAACTGGGTCAAACTCATTTAAAACAGCACAAAGTATCAACAATGGCATTGACAGACAGGTTAAACTGTGAAACACAACAGGCAAATGCTTTATATTTTCAAATTAAATGCAACTGCAACTGCGCTGCAACTATGTGGATAGTTTTTGTATATTCTCTGCACATGGACTCTCCACGGCAGAGAACAAAAAGTTACTTAGGCTACTTCACATACACTATCAACTGGAACACTGGCATCTGTCACGGCCACACTTTTAGCACTGCCAACATTTCCCAACATTCCTAGTGCAGCCTTTGTCACTGTGAGTTATGCCTGTTTTGCTCTGGTGAAGGTAATTTACTGTGTTTATTTCCAGAAATGTTATTATCTGCAACAGTAATGAAATCTTTCAGAGTTTCCATTTACCTATATGAAAAAAACAAGTACATGTCAATCATTCTCATTATTTTAATAGATTTGTGGTGGCTTTTAGTTTTCTTACATCTAATATGCCATTGTTTTTTTTTTTCATTTCAATATCCATAAAAATCTTAAAGGTTATTATGGCTGCCTGCACGTTCACTAGGTGCGTCGGCACAGCCACCGCTTCATGACTAAGGGCAATCAGGATGTTAAATTACTTGGGTGACTGGCACCTGTGTACATGCAGTGGTTGTTGGACCAGTGCTGGTCTCTATTGTCTCATCTGGAGAACTTCCAGTACCTGGGGCTAACAATTATTCTTATTCCTCCCCATGGGCGACAGCCACACACACAAATGTCTAATAGGATAAAATGATGAAGTGATGACATTTGATACCCAAATGGTCAAAGGCCAACTTCCCTGTGACATCATCATTTTCTGCAGAAATGCTTTTTTTCGCCACAATAATGAATCATCAAAATAACGAATTAATTTTCTGCTGATCAATTATTCATTAAAGGATTAATTGTTGAACCTCTACCAGGGACTATTGGTGGATTACCTGTTATTACTGTTACTATAATACCACTTAATGAATATTAGGCCCCTCTCGATTACACATATTTGTCTATGTCCCTAAAAAGATCTTAATCTAGGGCTTCAAAGTGTCCAAAACATGGCTATTAGCTAAGCAAATTTATTTTTTCATTATCTTGTATTTTAACTTTCCAAAAAACACAACTACATCTCATGTTTCTTTTATTTAGTATTATCACAAGTCATGTCAATCGTCCTGTCTTCCTTCAGGAGAACATAGAGCTTGCTTTAGATGACACAGAGCCCAGCACTTCTCTGTCTGTAGCAGTGGTAGACCAAGCCTCGAGCCAAGCGCTGGTAAGTTCAATGCTTTCATGTGTCTGTTGTCTTTTATTCTGGCTCAAATTTTAATGCGTAAAAGACTTACATCCCTTTCATGATCTATTTTCACATGTACTCTCTAGGCACCCTTTTCTTTATTCCACTATAACTATTATCTTTTAGTATCAGAAGTTTTCTCTGTGTGAGTTTTTGGCAGAGGCTCAAAATAGAGGGCAGGAGCTGGAAAAGAAAGGTTATAGAATTGACTTCAAGAAAGAAAATCGATGATTGGCCTCTGCAGCCTGTGATCTGCACCATGGAAACAGAAATGGCAGAGTTTAGACAGTCATAGATCACTTTGGTAAATTTCCAATGTGTTTGATTTGAGTGTTTTACTTTTTAAAGGGTGCACACTCTAATGGGAATGGCTTCCGAAGCATTGAACTGTTGTACATCAAGGGGGTGGAAAAGACTTATTATTCAAAGTCATTTCTAAAGTCAACTCTAAAGATCTGCTGCTTACAATGAAAAGATTCCTAGATGTTTTTTATTTTTTTATTTCTCCTGTTGTAGCTCAGATGTCTGTTATCGCAAACAGCCTTAATACTCAATTCATTGCAGGCCTCATAGTTGTCGTATGTCTCCTCCAAACTGATGCTCTGTGTTGTATTTGAAGTCAGCGATCCGTGCACTGCTGATAAGGATGTCTCCAGTGCAACTTCCCGATAGCTGCTAAAAACAGTTTTTGGTTTCGTGAGTTCGGTTCCCAAGCTCCCATGATGGATTCAGGCGTCAGCCATGCCATCCAAGCCGGCTATCTCAGTGGGATCGACAAAACAATGGTGTCTTTAAATGTCTTCACGCAAAAAGTGCATCATTTAAACTAAGTTCTTCAGTGAAAGTACAAAAAAGAAAAATCTATGTGTGCTTTTTGATTTTTTTGAAGTATTTGAAAGTAAAGCTGTACAGTTCTATAAAGTCCTATTTACTTGTTTAGTGCCATACAAAACCTTTCCCCTCCCATGCACTTATTCCATGATCATCAACGCTGGAGTGAGTTTCATTTTCTTCTCTGTGCCACAATAATTGTAACACTAATTGTATTACCTTTTAATCCCTTTTTCCCCACCCCTCGCCGTATTCATGAGCTCTTTTTTCTTTCCGTTTAGATTATAAGAAAGAGCTAATTTAACGATGCCATTATCACAGAGACTGCTGGAAGGTGCAGAAACCGCAAATGCGTTTGTTAAAACTTTCATTTCTGATGCCATCAGCTCCATCAGTCCTGTCACATGCTGGGAAAACATACAGTGCAGCACATTACTTTAACTGACATTTAGTAGAGCTTACTATTTTATGAAACACTGACTATAGAGGTCAGCACTCAGCATTAGAAGTGCAATTTATTTTCAGAATCTTTCAAAAGTAGCAATATTTTGTTATATATACCCAGGAGGTTGATAAACAAAGAATGAATTATCTGCTTATTCATTAATGTGTTCCCATTAAACGCTAAAACAAGCTAAATGTCCTTGTGGCACGGTAGTTTGTTACTCATGTGTGGAGGACTGTGGATAAAACATAATCTTTTTTAATCGAATAGTTTAAATGGAATATGAGCTAAAGGTAGAGTGATGGTGGAAGCTTTCAGTAAATTTTGATGAGACAGCCTTCTTTACACATGTACTATTGTTCCTGAAGGACATCTTGTGTCCACAGTAGGCTTGCACTAAGGTTCTATGTCCTGTGTGCGTGTACATATACGTGTTTATTTGACAGTTACGGACAGTGCGAACAGATGAGGCACGGGGCCTGCTGTGGCTGATGGAGGAGGAGGCGCTGCAGCCTGGGGGCTCGGAGGAAACCCTGTTGGGACGCCTCTTTAGCTACTACGGACCTGCTGAGGGCGAGAGTAAAGGCAAGGAGAGGACACACACACACACACACACACACACACACACACACACACTTTAGGCTAATACAATGCAAGGCAAGCATTCTACTTAATGGCCTTTAAAAAACTGGATTGAAAATGCTTATATGAAGAATTCATGTGTACTGTATATTTAAAGGTCCCATGACATGGTGCACTTCCGATGCTTTTAAATAGACCTTAGCGGTCCCCTAATACTGAATCTGAAGTCTCTTTTATATAGACCTTAGCGGTCTCCTAATACTGTATCTGAAGTCTCTTTTATATAGACCTTAGTGGTCCCCTACTACTGTATCTGAAGTCTCTTTTATATAGACCTTACTGGTCCCCTAATACTGTATCTGAAGTCACTGATATATAGACCTTAGTGGTCCCCTAATACTGTATCTGAAGTATCTTTCCCAAAGTTCAGCCTTGGTGCATAATTACAGCCACTAGAGCCAGTCCCACAATGAGCTTTCCTTAGTATGTGCCATTTCTGAGTCTGTAGCTTTTGAGGAGGAGAGGGTGGGGGCAGGGTGGAGGCTGGGGGTGTGGCCTTGGGGGTGTGGCCAAGTGCCACTTTGCTCGTTTGAAAGCCATGTCGTCTCTCTCTCATGGGTGGGCCAAATTCTCTGGACTGGCAAAGTAGAGAAAGGGGAGGTAACCTTGCTCCTTATGACCTCATAAGGGGGATTATTCCAGATTGGGCCATCTGAGCTTTCATTTTTCAAATGCAAGATACCCAGGGCACCTATGAAATGTTCATGCCATGGGACCTTTAAGAAAGAAATGTGAGGTGTGAGCGTTGATCTCTGTGACATGAAACATGATGTGTAATTTATGATAATTTGTGAGAGTAGAATAATTATTTACTCTCTTTGTCAGTATTTGCCAACTCTTACTACAAGTTTAATTTTAGATAAAGGAATTTCCCCATGTATTATTTAAAAATTTTTGAGACTATAGTCAGTGAATACTCCTCTTTTGTGTGATAGTAAACTGTATTGTATCATAGAGATTAGGCTCTTCATATCGCATAATAGACTGTACACAAAGTATTATTTGAGTACGATTTGAAATTATACACAGAAATTATCTTAATATAACTCAATAGAAAAGTGTTCAGTGTTTCAGCCTTCCAAAATAACAGTTGAAAGCTTCTTATTTATACAAGATTTGAGCTTTTCTGTTTTTATCACCTATATTTCTTCGATAGTCTGCCGCATGAACAACTAGGTTGGGATGAGATTGACTGTTACTATTACTGTATCAGTAAAGTTTATGTAAGTTTGTGACCGTCTCTGCATACCAGAGTAATAAAGAGACAAGGTGAATCTATGAAAAACCCTTCATGCTGACTTTATAAACATTTTCCTACACTTCTGAAGGAAACTGCTCATTTTTGTCATTTGTCTCTCTGCATGAGCCAGGGAATCTCACACTACCTCCTGCATTTACAACAGGTCACACTTTCCTCCTGAAGAGTGAAAAGGACCGTCATTTCCTGCTGGGCCACAGCCACGGGACTGACTGGGTGGAGTACGATGCCTGCGGGTGGCTGAACTACGCCAAGCACAATCCTGCATCTACCAATGCTACAAGCCTGCTGCAGGACTCCCAGAAGTAAGCTCCACACATGCAGGAGCAGAGTGTTTTCACATGAAGTATTACTTTAGTGGATTTTTTTCCAAAACGTTAGGCTGAAGTCATGTGTCTCTCGCAGGAAAATCATCAGCTCGTTGTTCACGGGCCGAGCGGCCGGAGCCACTGTTCTCTCGGGTTCCATAGCGGGCCTTGAAGGCGTTTCCCAACTGTCCTTGCGACGGGCCACTAGCATGAGGAAGACTTTCACCACAGGGGTGGCTGCTGTCAAGAAGAAGTCTTTGTGTATCCAGATAAAGCTTCAAGTGGTGAGAGGAGAGGATGAAACTAATAGTGTTTGGTTGTTTTTGATTGATTACATTTAGATACATCTGTGGGAGACGTCGCTCTGTTCTACCCGAGTCCCTAACCCTGCTCTATTTTTTCCAGGATGCTCTCCTCGACATGGTACGGAGGTCCAGGATTCACTTTGTTCACTGCTTATTGCCCAAGGCGGATGCACTCAAGGCTCTGAGTGGATCCCTGTTCAAAGGAGGGGAATGTGAGGCTCAAGGGGAGACTGGAGATCCCGGCTTAATGCAGCTAGATGTTGCCTTGCTCCGTGCTCAGCTGCGCGGCTCCAAGCTGCTGGATGCTCTACGGATCTACAGGCAAGGTGAGGTAGCTGCCTAACTCACAGACCATCTGTCTAGGGACTGCAGATGAAAAATAGCCTTTTGGCTAACTCTGGTATATTGACAGAAATTCATTCATTTTATTAATATGCACTCTCCCTGTAATAAATAAATAAATAAGGATAGGCATACAAATACAAACCACTCCTTATTTTCATAGGGTCTCTCCCAAAATATCACTCCACAAACCAAATGTTGTTATTCGATTCTGACCTTTACAGGTTACCCCGATCACATGGTGTTCTCTGAGTTTCGAAGGCGCTTTGATGTGCTTGCACCGCACCTCACCAAAAAGCATGGGAGGAATTACATCGTGAAGGACGAGAAGAGAGTAAGTCCATCAACGAGAGAGAGGAGAATGTACAGCTGTGGCAGTGGCCAAGCACAGTGAAGATTAATGTTGTGAAGAGGCAGCTTCATTACATCAGCCTCTGATTTGTCAGCAGTCAACTGACAGAGAAATAAACCCTCATTTATCAAAGCCGTCGCAATGATATAATCAACTTAACCTTATCAGAATAATGCCTGTTAAAGAGGGAAATCGGTAATGTGGCTTAGAAAGTGCTTCGCTGCGTTCAACGCTACAAAATGCCATTCAAGTAGATGCACTTGTGATCTACTGTAAGCATTGGGACCTAGCTGCCAAGATCTTCCCAGTTCTTTTGACAGAATTGGTGCTTTTGCTTTAAATGTAGGAAAAATGATTGAAAAAAAAAACTTTTGCAGATGCTTGGTCTTGCAAAGTTTTGATAAATAAAATGAAAATTAAAACTATAAATTAACTATCAATGACAGCTAGCTGTGCATTGGTCCTCGGCAAGAGAAGCCAAGGTTACAGCACAGCAGAGAGAGAGGAAAAAAAATACAAAAGTTAGTTTCTAGAGAGAAATGAGGGTGAGAGAGAGTGAATGAATGAGGTTAGGGGAGAGAAAAGCTCTTTTCCCCCTGTGTCTGTGTTTTGTGGCTGAGTTTCTGTGGAAACACTTGCAAACAAAAGCCCCTCAGTGCTCGTGGCAAACCTCTCCTGGGGTAATCTAGATGTGGCCTTTCAGGCTGGAGGCTCAAGAAGAATGAGGAGGCTGAGACAACAATACACCTACAGTATACAGGCTGGTAGATCAACAGGGAGAGGCTCCAGACTCAGCATCGGCTATATGTGTTCAAAGACCACCAAGGGGTCATGAGGAATATGCCAGGAGCAAGTGGATTATTGGGGGGGGGGGAGTTGTAATTGGTGAGGGTCTGAGGAGCCAACATTTCCCCAAGCCTACTGTACTTTCAAAACGAAATCCAGCCGGAAATGGATGTGAGAGAAGAGGGGTGTGGGTGGTAACTACACTGTACCATTAGTTCAGCATGTGGATTTAGGGGAACTGCGGACTACTGAAGTGTTGCGGTGTCAGTAGAAGTTCCCACTGGATCCAGCCGTTGAAAGAATAAGTGTGTGTGTGTGTATGTTCGTTTACATGTGTGCCTTTACACAGGCTGTGGAGGAACTACTGGAGTCCTTGGATTTGGAAAAGAGCAGCTACCACATGGGTCTCAGTAGGGTAAGTAATGCCACCACATATCAAACAAATAAACATCTTTAAATTATTGACTAAACCTTTTCTGTGAATCAAGGTTTTACTCCTCTTAAAGCTCAGAGCACAGAGCTGCGCAGCTCTTTTTATCCTTGTATTTTTGACTTAAAAAGACACTTGCTGTCTGGGGAAACGTGTCTTTCATTACACCTGTCCCACTTTGAGGTTTATTTGTCATCCTTTTTTTTTTTTTTTGGCGAACTGCCAAGCCTTGGGCCCTTTTTTTCCAGCCGTGTAGCCAGTGGCTACCCGAGAGGCATTTATCTACCCTGACGGCTGTGTGATCGCAATTCTTTCTTTCTTTTCAGGTCATTAGAGCAAATTCTTGCAACTGATGGCCCTCTTTGTTTTTTCCCCCATCATCGTTGTAGAGTAAACACAGTACACACTGCCTGGCACACTGAGGTCTAATCCTATCAGCTGGAAAGTGGCCATCAGCCAAGAAGGAAATCAAAGGAAACAATAACGTAGAAAACAGAGGAACTTGTGCTCCCAGATATGTGCGCTGTACAGGCCCCGTTTTAAAACACACGACACAAGATTGGTTTGGAGGCAGCTTCACATGGTGTCACACTTTGAAGTGTGAAATGGGTTGAGAAGTAGACAAACACAGTTAGCCATTCACAAAGCACATTGGCATCCTAGCAACCTGCCTCCCTTGCATGCCAATTACACCAGCCCTATATTTTCTTACAGCAGTGGAATCATGGCTAATGACAGGATAAAATGAGCCTTCAGACACAGCCACGTGTCTAAAAACACCTACTTGGTATATATGCTAGAAAGTACTACAGTTAATGCATCTGATGATGACAAATAGCTTCTGCTCAAACCACTCAGCAATTTGAGGAGTAATATTTTCGGATGTCATTGAATGCCACGCTCGTTCTCCCTGCTGGTTTGCAGATTCCCCTACTTGTTCATTTCCGGCTTCTGCTTGGTTAACACATCACATATGGATTTGGTCATTTGTAAAGCTTTGGGACTTGTGTAGAGATCCCTTGGGTGGAGACAGTCCATCATCTATCCATTTTAATAGCTCGCTGCCATCATATCTGGATTGCATTCACATAGCTTAATCCCTCGGAGGATTAGACAGGCCGTGACGTGACCTGCTTTATTTTGGCTGTTTACCTGTGTTTTACCTTTAGCCTAGATTAGAAACAGACAAGGCTGATTGTCCGAGATAATAACTTCATCACAGCTTTCTCACTTAGATAAGACTCACTTGTCCAGGGATTACACTGCCTCTTATTGATTTACTGCTTCAGTGCACTTATTTACTTTTTAACTCAGTTCTGTTTCTATTTTGCTCTAAAGCAGGGCCTCTAAATCCAATTTCCTCCCGGCTAAAATAAGCATCACATAATATCTCAATAATGAGAGTACCCTTTGCTAATAAAATAATTAGATTGTGTGTGTGTGTGTGTGTGTTTTGTTCTAGTTGTTCTTCAGAGCCGGCACCTTGGCTAAGCTGGAGGAACAGAGGGATGAGCAGACCAAGCGCAATCTCACCCAGTTCCAGGCTTCCTGCAGAGGCTACCTGGCACGGCAAGCCTTCAAGAAGAGGAAGGTAGGCAAGACGTCGACATGAGAAGAACAGCTTAGTCTTAAAGGTTGTCCAAGCCCAAAATACCAAGGATTTAGTCATCTAAATTTAATAATGATACATAGTATTTATTTATCACATATTTCATCCAAATCATCATCTCAATGAGAGAAGAAAAATATGGCAAGACACCAGTGCAGAAATAAATGTGATACTTGCAAAAGCAAACAAAGCAAGTATCAAGGTCCATTTTTCTGCGTGGCTCTTTTTTTTAAAAAAGTAGTTGAAGAATGTGAGCCCCAGAAGCCTTGTTGCCTAGCAGTCCACCAGGACTTAAGACTTCCTTGTTCAGAGCTAATTTTAGCTCCTGATTGCTCTGCTTTTTGAGTAAATCCAACCCTCTCCGCTGTAAATCTTCAGCTGATTATAAATGTGTTCTCTAAATCTATTGCCCTAACGCCCTTCCTCCTGTTCTGTAATCCATCCATCCAATCAGCTCTCCCAGGGGGAGATTTCATAGCGATACTGTACGCCCACTTCTGTTGCGTTGGATCAAACCGCTCCCCTTAAATGCAGCCTTATCAAACATACAGTACTGCTGACTCACACACCCATGTGCTCCACCTTTCCTCCATTTTTCTCCCAGAACGTGATGGGTCCATCTCTCTGGACCTCATACATGTCCTCTTTTGATGTATGGGGCCCTGCAGTCCTTCTCCCTCTTTGTGATTACTATTTAAGTGAATTTGCCGCTTCAGCTGACTAGTGATGAACCAGCAGAAACAGAATCAACATTGCTGCTCTCCATCCAGTATGACATGCTGTTATGTCGTATATATGATGTCATTAAAACTATTAAATTATCATCTTTGCAATAAGGTAAATTACTATGACCTTTTTATATTACCTGACTTCCAGCTTTTTTCTGTTTTAGTGCTTTTTAACATAAGGGTCTGTGTAATGGAGGCTGGTTGAAAATGGGGGAACAAGCAAGGCCAATGTATTTTTTTTACTACTGTAAGTTCAGAGGTCATTCTTCACACACTGAAGCCGACTAAAAGCCTAGTGCTTCATGATCTGTGAGAACTTGAAAGTAGAAGTAAATCATCAGCAATGAAGCTATTAAAAAATGGAAGGCAACTGTGCAATTACAAAATCAATTAGCATGGATGCAATGGTTTCCCTCTGCCCCAATGTAGCCCCCCTATGTCCTGCAAATGCAACCATAATGGTAGAAGAGTAGAGAGAATTTATAAATTAATGTCATCTTGCAATTGTGTTGCTCTTAAACTCATTGGAGGTTGGCAAGGTAACATGTAACATACAATTATGAATGGGATTCAATGGGACAGCAGATTCTATTAAGTGAGGGTTATAGGAAAATGAGTATTTAATGAATGTGTGTGAATATTGTCATGGTCATACCTAGGTTTTCTCACACACACACACACACACACACACACACACACACACACA
>NC_045745.1:28489995-28499021 GCF_008692095.1 Etheostoma spectabile
CACACACACACACACACACACACACACACACACACACACTAATAATACATTAAAGGAATAGTTCAACATTTCTAGAAATATACATACTATTTTGCCCAAGCCAGATGAAGATTGATGCCACTGTCATGTCTGTATGGTAAACATGAAGCTTCTTCCAGCAGCCAGCTATCTCAGGGTAGCACAAAGACTGGAAACAAGGGGAAGCATAACTCTGTCCAAAGGTAACACAGTTTGCCAAGTTACGTGCCAGATAAAGTCTGGCAACGTAACACCTTGTAAAACTTGATTTGTACGGTTTAAACATACAACGCTTTATCTAGTGAGCACTTATAATTAACCCAAATTTGCTTTGCTTTGTTTCTTGATTCTCATGAAATTGTAAATCAGGCCATTTAGACAATCCCAGTAGTGTAGTTAAAATAATTGATGATAATTTCAGAGGATGATAGATCACTGATAAGACATTTGGATAAAAAAAACCTTTCAGGCTGAGCCATGTCTTATGCTTCTGAATATACAGCGCACGGCCCGTTCTGATTCAGTGTCTGGAGCAGCATGGTGCAAGTATTCACTGTATTGTAATAGTCCAATCATGCATTATCAATCCCCAACCTTTCCAATAATGGAATGATTTGACAAGACATAGCCCTCTAAAAATTTAAATCTCAGCTATTAACATTATTTAACTGTGCACTGAAGAGAAATCAAAAATGAGGAGCAGTGCCAAGTTAAGTTTGCTTCCCTTTGCTTTCCCCTTGTTTTTTTACTTCTCAAACAATCAGAATGCGTTAAAGTAATTACTTTTTAATTGTTACATGTGTGGCATACCATCTCTTCAAGAGGATCTGAAAGGCTATTTTGTCCCATTGAATTCTGTTTATGTTATTTCTGATTTAATTAATCGCCACCAGTAATGGAACACAAGAAGGGCTGTGGAATATTTTTCATATCCCCTTCTCTCCATGATTTACAGAGTGTGTTTCTGTTCAGTCTTAGAGCAATCATCGCATAATAACATCCACATGCACCTTAGCTGTTCCCGTGTTATCTCTTTTTGAATATCGATAATGCCCCATTGCCTCTTGTACTGTTTGAAGTATCCGGTCTTACTGTACCAGGTACAGTACAGTACAGTACAGTCTCAGATCCTTGCTGGTTGATGTATACACAGTTGATGTGACAGAAAGTCACAAGTTCCTTTGATTGATATTCCCTGACACGTTAACCTTGTGGAGCTGTGCCAAGCCCATGTGACATTAAATGACAGAACCATAATTTTTTTTTTTTTTCATTTTTCAACAGTCTCCTCGAGGGGACAACCTGACATTTTAAAAGTCTGTTATTTTGCCTCAGCAGGCATTCACTGCATTGGGGGTTTTGTCCTTCAGGTACCCTCCAAATGTTTTTTTTCTTCAGTTTTATGAATATATTATATTGAAATCAGTGTAAAGCAGCAAGCATTAGCGTACTTTAGCCTGGTGATACCATACCTATTAATTTTCCCCTTCTTTGCAACAGTGCTCACTTTAAGATATACAGTACCTTTATCTGAAAGCTACGGATCCCCAGAGGTGACATGGAGGGGGAAAAAACAAATAATATAAAGAAAAATATACAAGGGACAAACACTTTTGCAAGATAATGACTTTGTTTTGCGAGATATCGAGTTTTATTTGCGAAATCTCGCAAACCCAACAAACAATAAGGCTAACCTAGCTAGCTAGCTTGTAACGCACTACCTAGTAGCACGACATGATTACATCTCCTCGGTTGTCTAAATACATCCAACGTTCATTTTGATAATTAATACATGCCATCAAAGTGACATCAGACAGATGTACAGACATGCTTGCATACATACACATGCCCAAACGCTAAAACACATTTTTTTTTTTTAACTCTGATTGAAATGTAGAACATAGAGGAAGAGAATGGAAACCTACTTTTGTCTTAATCTTGGCTCACAAACCTAATTCGCATCTCCCTGTCTTACAGCTGTCGCACCCTCTTACAGTAATGGGATATAAATACCAAAATGTTTATACACGGTGTTCATGCAGTATAATCTTTTGTTTGTTTTCTATTCATTTTAGACTAAATATGACAAGTGAGACCTGTTTAAATCTTCCGTCAGTGATTCACTGCATTTCGCTCCATGTTAAGGCTTTTAGTGTGTGACAAATCCTAATTGATCATAGAGAGTGCCTTTAGGGCGAAATGTACCTGATGCTGAGAATTGCGTCGGTCTAATTGGGTTTGCCCATAATCTGCCGCTGCTGCTGCTGCTGGAGAGCCTCATGCATAAGCAGCATGGAAATTGTGTAATACTTGGAATTAGCTGCCAACATGTTTGATTTAATTAATCAGAAATTAGCTTCCAGTCTTGGAAAACACACTCTGCAGAAATTCTCCAGAGGAAGCTGGCAAGTCCTGGGCTAGCTGCGAGCCCATACACAGGCAATAGAACCTGCGAATGAGGAATGAGATGTTTTTTCATACATTGTTCATTGGTGGCGAGGATGAAATGGAACAAGTAGATTCATTCAGTAAAGGATTTATTCTAGTGAGTGAGATTTACCTTATCTTGGGGCATTGTTTCATTGACTAAGGCTGCTCTAAAAATAATTAATTTATTGTCAACTTGAGCAATGAACTCATTGCGAAAGACTGCGACACATCTCCAAAGACACTGGGAGTTTTTTAGTGGAAATAGTGTATCAGTAGCAAACTGCACTTGAAAATAGTGCTGCACGATAATTGCAAATTTATTTAAATCGCAATATGGACTATAGCAATATCCAAATTGCAGTGGGGGTTGGGGGGGCAATATTTGGTATATTTTCTTACCATTTTAGATTATGTATTGTGCTGCAGAAACGTCTCAGCTTGCAAATTATATCTTACAGACTAAATCTTTGTTTGGTACAGATCCTCGCAAAAATAACACTATATTATTTTATTTGTTTTAATGCAGTGGATGATGAAAATGAGAATAATGATACAAAAATGATCATTCCCTCCAATATCGTGAATCATATCGCAATCGCAATATCACTCAAAATAATCAGATATTTTCCTTAGCCCTACTTTAAAATGTAACCATCATTTTTTTAATGCCTTTTGTGTTCAGTTCAGTTTGTTCAGTGAAATAATAATGTTGGAAATAATTGTTGTCCTGTCATGGGCCTTTAGACACTGCTGTCCTGGGATATCTGTGCATTACTCTATCACTTCATACTACATTTAACACCACATTATGGACAAATTGCAGAAGTTGAGCTGTTGTTATTTCTGTTGTCTTGACTATGTAGCACTTATTTGTATTGTTAAATATAAATTTAAAGATACCTTACAAGTAATTACATTTATTTCACACTACCTATTACACTACCACTGACTCAGTCTGGGCTCCTGTTTGGTGACTTCTTCTCCGTATGTGTGTTTTAGATTCAGGATCTAGCAATCCGTTGCGTCCAGAAAAACATCAAGAAGAACCGTGGCGTGAAGGACTGGCCATGGTGGAAGCTCTTCACCACAGTCCAGCCCCTCATTAAGGTCCAGCTCACTGAGGAGCAGATGCGAGGCAAAGATGTGAGGAGGCCTTCCTGTGTGGTACCCCCCCACCCAATAGATTCCTCTCAGTCAGAAAGCCTTTAATCCACTTCTTCCACTGCGGAGTGGAACTTCCTGTTATTCATTTTTAAAGTGTATACTTAATATTTCACAGTTTTACCTGTGACCTGTAACGTTACACATAACCTATACAGCTACATTCTTTGCTCCAGGAGGAGATACAGCAGCAAAAATTGAAGCTGGAGAAGGTGGAGAAAGAGCGGAATGAGCTGAGACTGAACACGGATCGGTTGGAGAGCAGGGTGAGTCCCTTCGCCTGTCGCAATGCATGCTGGCAGGATAGTGTTTAAGATTGGTGACGGAGTATAACTCTTTCCTCTCTCTTAAAGATTTGAACACCTGCTTATACAAGAATGGTGGCGAGTATTTTGTAGTTTTGTATTACACCCTGGGTGTGTGTGTGTGTGTGTGTGTGTGTTTGTGCGTGTTTGTGTCCAGATCTCAGATTTGCTGGCAGAGCTGGCTGATGAGAGAAGCACTAGTGAGTCAGCATCCCAGTTGCTGGAGACTGAGACTTCAGAGAGACTCCGCCTGGAGAAGGACATGAAGGATCTACAGGCACATATACACACACTGACATAAACACACAAAATCATAAAAAATGTAAACGTGACTGACAAGCTCTTATTTTGATCGGTGTGTGTGAACCATTCCAGGCTAAGTTTGACACCATGAAGAAACAGTTAGAATCACAAGAGATGGAGGTGATGGAAGCTCGTCTCATGAAAACATCAGAGCTCAACGGGGAGATGGATGATGACGATGACGCTGGTAAGTTGAGCTAGAAACCGCTAGTTTCCATTTAACAGGTGACACCGTAGACTGTCATCCATCCGTGTGTAATTCTGCCCATTCTATGATGCAGAAAAACATTTCTCTCTTTTTGGAATCACAACCTTGGTCATCAGGGTTTTTTGTTTTCAATTCCCTAATTAATTGGCCCTGGTGACATTTGCAACAGCTTGCCAAGACCTGCCTAATGGGCATGGCAGTTCAGGTCAGAAGCAATTTTTACTGGACAGTTTGAAAAATCTCCCTTATACTAATTGTAGCTGCGGGAATTAGCAGCTTTGTTTCACTGTTCCAGCAGGAGACATGGCAGTGACACTTGGTCAGAACTTGCATAATGTGTTTAAGTATATTTTCCACGTTTGGGATTTACCGCTAGGGGATTAAGAAGTTTGCTCCCAGGCACACAACTAATGCCTGTTGCCGATTGGTCACCACCTGCTGGGAAAGCGAGCTCCCGCCGAGAGAGAGCATATTGCCCACGGGACTTTTTTTTAACTCCTGTGTTCCCACCCCCCCTTCAACCCACCTCAGCAGACACGCCATTACAGAGCATATCAGAATTCTTAGATGAATGAGAAAATAATCGTTGGGATCAGAGCCGGTGGCCCTGCAAGTTGTCATTATGCTATATATATGCTAATGAGCAGCACTGATGGAGGAGCCGGTGTTGGTATGTGAAGGAGAAATGGACAGCCTCTAAAACGATAAGGCTTGGAAATGAACCTGAACCTGAATATCTCCCTGGCCACTGTTATAGTTCTGATAGCCTCTGACAGCTCCAGAATTAGGGTCGGCTAAGAACTGTGGAAAGTGCCACTTAGACATGTCCTTCTCTAACCACTATTGTGTGTGTGCTCTGAATTCTTACCTCAGTTTTATCTAAGATTAGAGCTGCAACGCAAAGTCTGCTTTGTAGTTTTCTCTCGAATTCTTTTGAACTCATAAGGTTGGGATTTGATGAAATATGTTTTATTGCCTTAAAGATTATATTATTTCAGTTCTTAAATGTGATAACCATCATAGCCAGCACAGTGAACTCTATAATCCACAGCATTCATCATTTCTGAGCTTTTGAGCCATTTTTGTCTGTAAACCGTGCTAGACCAGCATTAAAGGCTTGGACATACTTTCCACGTAGGCAGGAGACACCCAGACTGTCACACAGACATTTTCTAAATTGTATGTCTTTCCTCCAGGAGGCGAATGGCGAATAAAATACAACCGAGCCATTCGTGAAATGGACTTCACCAAAAAGAAACTCCAGCAGGAGTTTGATGAAAAGCTGGAGACAGAGCAGCAGAGCAAAAGACATCTTGAGAGAAGGGCAAGAGACCAAATGAAGTTTATTTTAATGTTTGGTTACCACACACTTCCATCAATGTGATAGTAATGATATGCATTGAACTGTCATAGAAGAATAATAAATAATGTTGTTGTGTTTGTGTTTATGTGTGTGTGTGTGTGTGTGTGTGTGTTTGTGTGTGTATGTGAATGTGCCCTGCAGATGGCTGATTTGCAGACAGATAATGAGGATGTGCAGCGCTCTGTGCAGCAGCTGAAGAAGAAGTGCCAGAAAATGACGGCGGAGCTGCAGGACACCAAGCTTCACCTGGAGGGCCTGCAGAGCCGCAACCATGATCTGGAGAAGAAACAGAGGAAGTCAGTTTCTTAGTCTGACTATTCTTTCTTTCTTTCTTTCTTTCTTTCTTTCTTTCTTTCTTTCTTTCTTTCTTTCTTTCTCTTTCTTTCTCTTTCTTTCTTACTTTCTTTCTTACTTAAACACAAATTACAGAGAACATATTGCTCTTTTCTCCTTGAAAGGCCTGGCACAGGCATTTTGACCCACACGGCAGAACACTAATGTTTTTTTTTTTTTTAATTTGAGTAGTGACTGAGATGTTCTGTAATCTGTGGAATTGCATTAGCTGAGAAAATGACTCAAGCTTTAAGCACTTGAGAAGCTATCGCTGTGGCAGAATGTGATCTCTCCCCTGTGGCTAATTGAAGATGCTCTGTGGGTGAAATTATTTTCAGCTGCGCTTCAGAGAGAAAAACAGGGAATTACAACAAGCTGACAGCATGAAACACTTAGCTGTTAAGTTCACTAACCATAAGTGTTTCTGCCCCAGACAATTGAAGAAAACATTTTGCACATTATTACAACCCAATAGTAAATTGTTTGGTTAATGGAAGGGGATAACAGTCTAAAGTGAAGTTGGGGCTCTGTGTCCAGGATAGTCTCATAGGCTCAAAGTCTGCTCAGTAACATGAGTTAAGATTAGATATTGAGTTTGCTGGCTCAATATTCCAAAATGTTCAAACACACACATCACTTCACAAAGAAATGACAATTTATGATGACAAATTACACGATGTACCAGTTGAATCTACTATCTCAAGTAGCCTTCTGCAAATTGGCACATATTGGCAGTTTGTGTAATTACAGATACACAGTTTACTATGATGCTCAACTGTTCAGCCCAATGGAATCCTACTGTTATGTACAATCAACATTTTGCCGAGCTGTGTTTGAATGTGTGTGTGTGTGTGCGTTTGTGTGTTTGTGTGTTTGTGTGTGTGTTCCAGATTTGACCTGGAGCAGAACCAGACTCAGGCCGAGGTACAAAGAGAAAGGAACCAGAGGGAGAAGCTAGCCCGAGAGAAAGACATAATGACTGGTGAGATGTTTAACCTCCGCCAGCAGCTGCAGGTAAGCTACTTTACACTACTGTACACACTTCAAATGTACTCTAATGTCCTCTCTCAGGGACTGCATGTCTGCTCTCTCTGCTCTCTATTTGACATAACTGGGCTGGTCCAGATGCACGCTTTATTTTGTCTCTTCCGCCTGCAGGACAAGGACGTTGAATTGTGCTCCGCAAATATGAAGGTGCAGCAGCTGGAGGCCGAGCTGCAGGATCTGTCGTCCCAGGAGTCGAAGGACGAAGCCTCGCTGGCCAAAGTCAAGAAGCAGCTTCGAGAGCTCGAGGCCAAGGTGAAAGACCAGGAGGAGGAGCTAGACGAACAGGCTGGGACCATCCAGATGCTGGAGCAGGTACAGGATGGTGCAAATGCAATGTTCATTTTTCAAATTTGTTCAAATTTCATACCAGTATGGAGCAATATAGTTTTTACATCTAAAAGCTGCTTATATCACGCTATTCAGTATTTCAAACTCTAAAAAGTCCTATAACTCAACAAAAAACTGCCTCCTACCCTAATATCATTCATGTGTCATCATGTTGTATACATTCATTATAAGAAATCATTTTATAGGAGTTTTTGCATTTTGGATTTGTCATTTAGGGAGAAACCCAGTAATTATTGTTTTTTTTTCATTTTGTGTCATTATGAATTCTGTGTTTGTGCATTTATTTTATGAGTTATACCTGTGTGTGTGTGTCCTCATCATGTACTCAGGCTAAGCTGCGGCTTGAGATGGAGATGGAGAGGCAGCGACAGACCCACTCTAAAGATATTGAGAGTAAGGATGAAGAGGTAGAGGAGATCAGGCATTCCTGCAGTAAGAAGGTAGGTGCTGCTCATTCTCTCTCTTCTATCTGTGTACATGTTCCCTATACTAAGCCTCTCTATCTTGAAATTACAATATATACAATATACAATAATATGCAGCCTGGTCAAGGCAACAGTGGGATACATGCAACTTATTAAGTTCTTGAACTGGTTATTTCAATGTCATGTCTATCACATATTATCATGTATTGGGAACAACAAGCAATCTCAGACATCCACCTAACACACTATATGCATATTAATAACAATGTAAGTGCAACCTAAAATACCAATTGTGTTGGCATTTCTATCTATATTAAAAATAAAAATGAAAGTATTTCATGTTGAAAGCTTTGTTGACGGATGTAGAGGCTAGCAGATCTGCTCATGGGGGATCCATTTGTCTTTGAATTGCGAGAGCAGCCATGTCTAACAGGATGGTCGATGGCGTGTTATGTCTGACTTTGTCATCTGTTTGTGCATCCTGACATCCTGTTCATGTGTCCTGCAGATGAAACAGATGGAGGTGCAGCTGGAGGAGGAGTATGAAGACAAGCAGAAAGTCTTGCGTGAGAGAAGAGAGCTGGAGTCTAAACTGCTGACTGCCCAGGATCAGGTACTTCCATCACTCTGCCTCTGGTCTCTGTCAGGGCAGTTAAGTACATGCACTTTAGTGTGCGCCACTTCTTTTGATCGTGAAGAAACTGCTTCTGAGTCTGGAGAGGTGCTGTGGCTTTTTGAAGGAGGATAGAAAAATAGAGTGTGTGTGTAACATTTACCGGCTAGAAAGGTGTGTGTTTGTCCTTCAGGTGAGCCAGAGGGATGTGGGGACGGAGAAGAGGCTAAAGAAAGACCTGAAGAGAACCAAAGTCCTTCTGGCTGATGCACAGATTATGCTGGACCACTTGAAGAGTAACGCCCCCAGCAAGAGGGAGATCGCCCAGCTCAAAAATCAAGTATGCCAACCTATTTAACCCTTTACTGTGTCTCATACTGATACAACATACTGATCCCAGCATGAACGTTTGGTCTGTCATTAAAGTATAATTATCTAGAGGTTGATAAATCCTCATTCCTCTGCATATCCA
>NC_045745.1:28499031-28505040 GCF_008692095.1 Etheostoma spectabile
TATCTATCATATTATCCAGGGTTGATATTTGTAACTCACTTCCTCCCCGTTACCTTTTCCTTCCTCCTGTTTCTCCCAGCTGGAGGAGTCAGAGTTCAGTTCCGCGACAGCAGTGAAGGCTCGAAAGGGCATGGAGATTGAAATAGAGGACTTGCATATCCAAATGGAGGATGTGGTCAAAGCTAAGATGTCGGTGAGTCTTGACATCCGTCCGCTATGCGTCCTGAGTGTGTAATTGTGTCCCAATCAATTAATTGAGTAGGCTTGAATGCCAATCAGTTCTGCATATGTTTTGAACACAATATGTTTTTTGTTTGTTCTAAATAATAATTATCATCTGTGAAATAATGAAATATACCTAGCCTTTTTTCATCTCACAATCCAGAAAAAAACTTTTTTAATGAAAGAAAAGATAGTTTATGTACATTTTTCTTTACCCTTTTTTCGATGAACTAATGAAACTCTATCAAACTTTCACTCTTAACAATGCAGCAGGGCTCATACATTAACATGCATGCATCATCAAGCCATAGTGGGATATTAAAATAATATATGCCCTTTGGCATTTATCTGATTTCAACATTTTACTCTATTGGATAAATGAGCTTTGTGAATGTTTTTTTTCTCTCTCTCTCCATCTGCTCATTAATGGCTGTCTCATGAGAGTACCGCCTACATGTCAGAATCGTAGACTGAGGATGTTGGCGTCTCTGGGGATGAGAGTGCTCTGTGCCTGCACTTTGCTTGTTAATTGCTGCATTTATGGCAAGGGAAGGTCTTGTAAATGTGTCAGATTAGAGAATGCAAATTAAGGGCCCGAGTCTCCCCCCTGAACACAGAGGATGAACTCTAAATAGGACATCACCAGTATGCTGCTCTTTTCCCTGCCTAAATGAGCCAATTGATTAGCTCCAATAGGTCTCATCCTCCAGCCAGAATCCCTGTGCAGATTGTGTTTCATTGCCATCAGATGAGATTCCAGGACAACTTCGGCTTGGCCAGTTAATGACCGTTTATCATATTCAATAGCTCATGAATAAATCCTTTCTATACTAAAATGTGTGTGTTTCCTCCTCATTTTGTCCTTCAGTTGGAAGAGCAGGTCAGCCGTCTCCAGAGGGAGAAGAATGACTTGCAGTCTCGTATGGAGGAGGATCAGGAGGACATGAACGAGCTGATGAAGAAGCACAAAGCTGCAGTTGCCCAGGTAACCCAACATGCACCTTGTTGATCCGTTTGGAAGCCTTAAAAATACGATGTACTGTACGAATTCCTCAGGAATCCATGCTCGGACCAAGATCAGACAAAAATAGTGGAATTCCTGTCCTTATTTATCTTTGTTTAATTGCATTTAGTTCGAGAAGTTGTCTTTAACACAGACATTAACATTCAGTTCTTTGCTGCATGTTAAAGCAGAGTGGCTTTGAGGTTTGGAGGACATATTCTCCTCTAAACACAGTGTGTGCTCTGCAATCAGGGAGATGCAATCTGTTCTACAGCAGATCAAATGACAAATGATTTGGCAAGACATATTATGATCATTACTGTAAAAGTAAGCTTTTTGACAGGTAATTGAAGCATACAACACCACACCCTCTTCTCTTTCACACACATAAACAAACCCCATTTCTTTGACTATGGATCGTGTGTGTGTGTGTGTGTGTGTGTGTGTGTGTGTGCGTGTGTGCGTGTGTGTGTGCGCGCACTAGTCTGCCAGGGACCTGAGCCACATCAGTGACCTGCAGGCCCAGCTTGAAGAGGCCACAAAGGAGAAGCAGGAGATCCAAGAAAAGGTACAAGGAAGTATTCAACAGCACTATAGCTGCCTGCCAGGAAGCTGCCCGCTGCCTCAGCACTTCTCTCTGATTAGACCTCAGCTTTTCACTGAGTTTCTCTGATTATTGTGACCAAAAAACGCTCAGTTTCTGTGGCAGCTTTCGTCTCAAAAACTGAAACGCAATTTGCATTTAAATAGCAAGAACCAGTGAGGATTTAGAGTAAGGACAGAAATTGATCTCATTAATCATATTTGAAAGAAGGGTCATGTACATAAACTATAAGCTTGTCTCCTATGGTTTAACCAATTAGTTCAAATGAAAGCACTAATTCTTCAACTTGGTGCAGCTGTTTCTGTCTTAGTGATTTATCTCATTTATGGTCTTGTTTGTCATTGAAAAGCTAATGCATCCCTTTCATTTTTAAATATCAGAAAAAAACTTGTCAGGAAAGTGAAAAAGTTGGCAGTGGAAAAGAAATGTGTAAACAGTGTCAAATAGTACATTTTGTTTGTTTGTAAGATGACTTAACTATTGATGATATGATAAAATGAGAAAGTTGGACATGAAATCAAAACCTTGTTACCGAAGGCTGATAGAATAGAAAATTACGTGTGGATGCCATTTTACTTTGAAACTAAAAAGCCCTCACATCAGATGCCCACAACAGAGTCATATTTGAAATGTCAAACCTCTTCTCTATGGGATTTTTGTATTTTCCTGTTGCCTTGCACACTCACGCTCACCCATCACACTTTTATGTAGAGACAAGTGGCCCTGAGACATTCTTTTGCCTTTTGTGTTATTCCAAGTACAGTACAGTGATTTACTTACATGAACATGTATTACACACTTAACTATTTATGAATGTGCCTTTTGTCCATATGGAGACTTTGCTATGTTAATGCAGAATTTGTAGAAAGTCCATCTCTTATGTTTTCAAAACAAAACTTCCTGCACTTTAGCTCTGGCATGAGTAATAGTTAAAGCTATGTGTTTTTCAAATAATAACAATTAGAAACAAGGTGAGGACTGAATGTTGTTTTGGTTGTGTTTCGTTGGACAAAGAATTAATATCAGAAATGTTAGACAGCATTTTGCAGGTTTACCAGGCCATACATTGTCCCTAAATTGCCCCTAAAAATATCTCCAACTAATGGTTAAATTGCAATGACACGTACATTCATGTAACTGTAACAATGTCTCCCTTAAATGTCCCATAGTATGCACATTTTCAGATTCATACTTGTATTTTGGGTTTCTACTAGAATAGATTTACACGCTTTAATGTTAAAAACACATTATTTTTCTTGTACTGTAATTCTAAATATAACTGTATTCCCGTCTTAAAACGCTCAGTCTTTTTAAGGCCCCCTCCCAAAAAAGCCCAGTCTGCTCTGATTGGTCAGCATTTCCATGTCTTCCGCATCACTCTACACTACACTCTCGTAGGTTCCGCACCATCATAGCAGCCAGGAAATGACTGTAACGGCACTTTAGTAGCACCTTCCACTATAGATAGTATCATAACATCACAACCATATTGAAGTCCTGATTTTTTTTATTTGATTTGATTTATTTTGGATTCAACAGAAAACATAATCCAAAAAATAACATGTTAAAGTGTGAACAATTATTTCCAACATGGTCCTATTGCAGGACAAAGACAACAACATTTAACACAAATCATCCAAGGTTGAATAGCATTGTCAAACCAGAAAATCATAGCTCACATAAAATAATCAGTCTACTGTAATTAAAAAGATTGGCTACTCTATTTAATAAAAATGCCTTAAGCTAATGTCTAACCCCCCCCCCGGTATTTACAATTTTGAGGGAAAGTCCATTTCCAGCTGCTTTGTTGACTCTGGCCACTTTACAACAACAGACAGTGGGCCTAGTATTGGGAGGATGCTGTGTATGAACCATTTTTATATGACAGTGTAAATATTTGGGAGCAGAGCCATTTATGACATTATACATATTATTCAACTTTAACTGCCCCACTCTAACATGTACTGACAGTAGTCCTACCCTTTTAAAAGCATCTCACCAATATGAGTCTGTGGGGGTGGGGTGGGGGGGGGTAGTAGTGGATAACATTATTTTGCATCTCTTGCAGTCTGTTTTTTTAAATTTAAGTGATAATCCACAGTACCAGGCAGAACATGCATAAACAAAATGACATTGAATCAGTATGACCGCTGAGTATTTAAAGGTGCAGTTTCTAAATATCGACTGTATGCATATCACTGTGGATTGAGGGTTTTAATACTACACCTAGACCTGCTTTATAATAAAAAAAACATGGAAATCTTTTTACAATATAGGAACTTTAATTTTTATTCCTGCACACAAATAGTGTACGTATAATAATCCATTCTGCCTCAGTTGTCCTGTTGAGTGCTAATTTGCAAATGTTAACATGCTTACACACTAAACTAAGATGGCTAAATTGAAGTAGCCTACATAAAAACTTCTAAACGTCAGCAATTTAATTGCGAGCATGTTAGCATATTGTACAACTGGCTTACAGCTCACTTACGAACAGCTTTGTATGTGAATTATATGAATCATAAAGCTGGATCTACTGTACAGCATCCTTATCTAAATCAGACTGTTGTTGTTTAGTTGCTGTATATGCTGTGCTTAAGTCATCAGCTAAATGATTGAGCCTCGGCATCAATGACGATTATGAGGTAAAAAGGTTAATGCACCTGATTCAGGCCTATATTGATGATAGCACTTTTATAATAATAGTGCTTTTATAATAATGGTTTTTTTTTTCAGACGGAGCACTATTTGTTCAGAGGATAACCTCTAACATGTCATGCGTGTCATGTTTTAATGCATACCTGTTGTCTTTGTTGATGCGTTTGTTTGCACAATGGATTTCCTCTATGCTCTTAAAGCTGGATTTACCAAGTATATGGCAGTCTAGTGCTTAGCTTGCATGCACATTACACACTCTGGACTTTCAGAGGGTGTCTTCTTTTAAGTCTTGATATATAGTAGACTAAACAAATGAAATCTGCCTTCAACAGAATGTTTCAAACATAATTTCACTAAAGGACAGAATTGAGCTCTTGCCACCCCCTAACAGCAGACCTTGTTTCTATTAGATTAAGCTGTATGCGTGCCAAAGCTTTGGTCCACTCAGTTATATGCACCCATCAGAAATGTTTTGGCTACACTAGAGACACATAGCAGGCTGCAAGGCATTGTTAAAACCTGCCAGAAAAGGCAGCGATAGCCATCTAAAAGCATCTGACCTTGAAGTTGTTATCTCATCCCCAGTAGGCGGGAAATCTAGCTTCTTTAGTAATATCAAAGGAGAGCTCCAAATCCTCCTTGTCTCAGTCCCCCATTAGGTTCCATACAGCCTTTCGGGCCGGTTTTGTTGTGACATGTCTTTCTTCTTTTTATCAGTCATGAGAAAACGATTCTGATAGAACGTGCTTTGCATGAAGCTGTGCCCTTTCCCAAAGCCTGTGAAATTACTGTGACTCAGTGTTACTGAAATGCGGTCTTATCTAGAGCTCATTATTAGGGCTGGATGCACAATATTTACATGTACCAAGATGGATTAAGTTTACACAAAAAAGGGTGAAAAAGTGAACATTCATTTACATTTAATACATACACATAAACATCAGCACAATTTCCTAGTTCTTTCTATTGAAGAGGAAGTGGAAAAGCAGAGGTCAAGAAGGAGGTGTGAAGTCGGCGCTTGCTCCTCAGACAGTTGTGTGTGTTTACATGTATGTTTGTATGTGTTTGTGTCCCTCCTCCAGCTTCATTCTCTGCAGAGCCAGCTAGAGTTCCAAGAACAGTCCATGGTGGAAAAGTCTCTCGTGTGCCGTCAGGAGGCCAAGATCCGTGAGCTGGAGACCAAGCTGGAGTATGAGAGGACACAGATCAAACGCTTGGAGGTGAGATAATCCTCTTTGTCTTTGTAAGTGTAAAAGATATGCTTAGTAAACATTACATTTTCTACATATCAAGATGTAGAAATTATATAAAATGAGGGTATGAAGCCCCTTGCATAGCTCCAGATCTTTGAGTTGTTGGTTAAGAAAAGCATCCACCATGGGACGTTTTGACATGCTTTAAAGGTCCCATGGCATGAAAATGTCCCTTTATGAGGTTTTTAAACATTAATATGCGTTCCCCCAGCCTGCCTACGGTCACCCAATGCTAGATAGGTGATAGGTGTAAACCGAGCCCTGGGTAT